>NC_080377.1:105481343-105754373 GCF_014773155.1 Arachis stenosperma | reverse complement strand
AGTTTCAATGACTTTCTTACTCACTGGCCCCCTTGTGCCTCCAGATTTCTAATGGAGGATCTTGTTTCATTCATGAAACTGAAAGTGGCCTTTGACAATCAGAGACTATATTGGCTAAATTAGAATTGTTTTGTTCAGAGTTCTCTGTCTGTTGCTGAGAAGATGATGGATATGCTTACTATTGTTCAGCCTATTGCGTCCACCATTGTTAAAGCCTTGTTGAGCTTTTGTTGATCCTTCCATGAGAAATTTGGATGATTTTTCCATGATGAGTTATAGGTGTTTCCATAAGTTCACCCATATAATTAACCTCTGCCATGGCAGGGTTCTCAGGATCATAAGCTTCTTCAGAAGCTGCCTCTCTAGTACTGTTGATGCATGTTGCAATCCATTCAGATTTTGAGAGATCATGTTGACCTGTTGAGTCAACACTTTGTTCTGAGCCAATATGGCATTCAGAGCATCAATTTCAAGAACTCCTTTCTTCTGAGGTATCCCATTATTCACGGAATTCCTCTCAATGTATACATGAACTGGTTGTTTGCAACCATGTCAATGAGTTCTTGAGCCTCTCAGGCGTTTTTCCTTCAGGTGAATAGATCCACCTGCAGAATGATCCAATGACATTTTCGAAAATTCAGAGAGGCCATAATAGAATATCTAATATGGTCCATTCTGAACATGTCAGATGGACATCTCTTGGTCAGCTGCTTGTATCTTTCCCAAGCTTCATAGAGGGATTCACCATCTTTTTGTTTGAAGGTTTGAACATCCACTCTCGCTTGCTCAGCTTTTGAGGAAAGAATTTATCCAAGAAGGCAGTGACTAGCTTATCCCAGGAGTCCAGGCTATCCTTAGGTTGTGAATCCAACCAGATTCTAGCTCTGTCTCTTACAGCAAAAGGGAAAAGCATGAGTCTGTAGACTTCAGGATCAACTCCATTCGTCTTTACAGTCTCACAGATCTGCAAGAACTCAGTTAAAAACTGGTAAGGATCTTCAGATGGAAGTCCATAAAACTTGCAGTTTTGTTGCATTAAAGCAACTAGCTGAGGTTTCAGCTCAAAGTTATTGGCTCCAATGGCAGGAATGGAGATGCTTCTTCCATCAAATTTGGACGTTGGCTTTGTGAAGTCACCAAGCATTCTCCTTGCATTATTATTATTTTCGGCTGCCATCTCCTTCTCTTGTTCTAATGTTTCTGAAAGGTTACCTTTAGAATAATTAAATTTAGCTTCTCTTAATTTTCTCTTCAGAGTCCTTTCAGGTTCTGGATCAATTTCAACAAGAGTGCCTTTATCCCTGTTCCTGCTCATATGAAAGAGAAGAGAACAAGAAAAGAAAGAGGAATCCTCTATGTCACAGTATAGAGATTCCTTTATGTTAGTAGAAAAGAAAGGGTATAAGAATGAAGAAGGAGATTCAGATGTTGGATGAAGAGAGGTGAAGAGAAGTGTTAGTAATTAAATAATTAATAGAAGAAGAAAAAAGAGAAATTCGAAAATAATTTGAAAAGGGTTAGTGATTTTCGAAAATTAGAGATAAGTGTAATTAGAATTAAAACATGAAACAATTAGTTAATTAAAAAGAATTTTTGAAAAGAGAGAGATTTTCGAAAATAGGAGAGGGAGAAGTAGTTAGGTGGTTTTGAAAAAGATAGAAACAAACAAGAAGTTAGTTAGTTGATTGAAAAAGATTTGAAATCAAATTGAAAAAGATAAGAAGATAAGAGGTTAGATAAGATATTTTGAAATCAAATTTTGAAAAGAGATAAAAAAAGATAAAAAGATTTTAAGAAAAGATATTTGAAAAAGATTTAATTTTTAAAAAGACTTAACTAACAAGAAACTACAAGATAAGATTCTAGAACTTTAAAGATTGAACCTTTCTTGACAAGAAAGTAACAAACTTCAAATTTTTGAACCAATCACATTAATTGTTAGCTAATTTTCAAAAATTTGATAAAAAAATAAGAAAAAGATTTTGAAAATATTTTGAAAAAGATTTTTAAAATTTTCGAAATTTATGAAGAAAATGAAAAAGATATGATTTTTGAAAAAGATTTTACAAAGATAAAATTTTTAAAATTGAAATTTTGACTTGACTTGTAAGAAACAACTAATTTTAAAAATTTTTGACCAAGTCAACCCAAAATTTCGAAAATTTGGAGGAAAATAAGGAAAAGATATTTTTTTTATTTTTTGAATTTTTAATTATGAAAGAGAAAAACAACAAAAATATTCAATGCATGAAATTTTTAGATCAAAACCATGAATGCATGCAAGAATGCTATGAATGTCAAGATGAACACCAAGAACACTTTGAAGATCATGATGAACATCAAGAACATAATTTTGAAAAATTTTTAATGCAAAGAAAATATGCAAGACACCAAACTTAGAAATCTTTAATGCATGGACTCTAAGAAACGAAAAATGCATATGAAAAACAACAAACAACACAAAACAAGAAAACATCAAGATCAACCAAGAAGACTTGTCAAGAACAACTTGAAGATCATGAAGAACACTATGAATGCATGGGGTTTTCGAAAAAAATGCAAAAAATTTTTAAAAGCATGCAATAGACACCAAACTTAAAAATTGACTCAAGACTCAAACAAGAAACACAAAATATTTTTTGGTTTTTATGATTTTCTAATTTTTTTGGATTTTTATTAATATTTTCGAAAATAAATTTAGAAAAACGAAAAATAAAAGAAAAATTTTGAAAAAGATTTTTGAAAAGAAAAATTACCTAATCTGAGCAACAAGATGAACCGTCAGTTGTCCATACTCGAACAATCCCCGGCAACGGCGCCAAAAACTTGGTGGACGAAATTGTGATCATCAATATTGGCTCTTAGTATGTACACAAAAACTATTGTGTCTCTTGGTTAAATTCACAACTCCGTTCAACTAACCAGCAAGTGTACTGGGTCATCCAAGTAATAAACCTTACGTGAGTAAGGGTCGAATCCACAGAGATTGTTGGTATGAAGCAAGCTATGGTCACCTTGCAAATCTCAGTTAGGCAGATTAAAATTGTTTATGGTTTCAAAAATTATATATAAAAAGAAGAAATAATAAAAGGGATAGAATACTTATGTAGATTCATTGGTGAGAATTTCAGATAAGTGGATGGAGATGCTGTATGGCTCAAGGACGCCTGCTCTCCTGCTGCTTCTACTCAATCCTTCTTACTCCTTTCCATGGCAAGCTGTGTATAGGGGTTCACCATCAGCGGTGGCTACTTTCAATCCTCTCGGGAAAATGATCCGATGCGGCTGTCACTCGCACGGCTAATCGTCTGGAGGCATCACCCATGGTTGATGGCTACATCCCATCCTCGCAGTGAAAACTAATGCTCACGCACTCTGTCACAGTACGGCTAATCACTGGTTGGTTCCCGCTCCTACTGGAATAGAATCCCTTGATTCTTTTGCGTCTGTCACTAACGCCCAGCACTCGCAAGTTTGAAGCACGTCACAGTCATTCATTACCGGAATCCTACTCGGAATACCACAGACAAGGTTAGACTTTCCGGATTCCCAGGATCCTACTCGGAATACCACAGACAAGGTGAGACTTTTCGGATCCTCATAAATGCCGCCATCTATCTAGCTTATACCACGAAGATTCTGTTGGGGAATCTAAGAGATATACATTCAAGCTCGGTTGCATGTAGAACGGAAGTGGTTGTCAATCACGCGCGTTCATAAGTGAGAATGATAATGAGGGTTATCTAACTCATCACATTCATCATGTTCTTGGGTACGAATGAATATCTTGGAATAAGAATAAAAGAGGAATTGAATAAAAGAAGATAGAATTTCATTAATACTTGAGGTACAGCAGAGCTCCACACCCTTAATCTATGGTGTGCAGAAACTCCACCGTTGAAAATACATAAGTAAAAAGAGGTTCAGGCATGGCCAAATGGCCAGCCCTCTCCATGATCAAGTGACCGAATATTCAAAGAGATTAAACTGTCAAAAGATGTCTAATACAATAGATAATGTCCTATATATACTAGACTAGCTACTAGGGTTTACATGAGTAGTAATTGATGCATAAATCCACTTCCGGGCCCACTTGGTGTGTGCTTGGCTGAGCTTGATCTATCCACGAGCTGAGGCTTCTCTTGGAGTTGAACTTCGAGTTTGACGTGTTTGGGCGTTCAACTCCGGATCATGACGTTTTTCTGGCGTTTAACTCCAGACAGCAGCATGTACTTGGCGTTCAACGCCAAGTTACATCGTCATTCTTCGAATAAAGTATGGACTATTAAATATTGCTGGAAAGCCCTGGATGTCTACTTTCCAACGCCGTTGAGAGCGCGCCAATTGGAGTTCTGTAGCTCCAGAAAATTCATTTCGAGTGCAGGGAGGTCAGAATCCAACAGCATCACAGAAAAACACACAAACTCATAGTAAAGTCCAAAAATGTGAATTTAACATAAAAACTAATGAAAACATCCCTAAAAGTAGTTGAACTTACTAAAAACTACCTAAAAACAATGCCAAAAAGCGTATAAATTATCCGCTCATCAAATATACATATGATGCTCCATTCTGGAAGCATGCCAGAAGGACACCTTTTGGTTAATTGCTTGTATCTTTCCCAAGCTTCATAGAGGGATTCACCTTCATTTTGTTTGAAGGTTTGCACTTTCACTTTAAGCTTGCTCATCTTTTGAGGTGGAAAAAATTTGGTCAAGAAAGCATTGACCAACTTGTCCCAAGAGTTCAGGCTTTCTCTAGGTTGTGAGCCTAACCATGTTCTAGCTCTGTCTCTTACAGCAAAGGGGAAAAGCATAAGTCTGTAGACCTCGGGATCAACCCCATTGGTCTTAACAGTATTACAGATTTGCAAGAATTCAGCCAAGAACTGATAAGGATCTTCTGATAGAAGTCCATGAAACTTGCAATTCTGCTACATTAGAGAAACTAATTGAGACTTAAGCTCAAATTTGTTTGCTCCAATGGTAGGAATTGAGATGCTTCTTCCATAGAAGTCGGAAGTTGGTGCAATATAGTCAACAAGCATCTTCCTTGCATCTCTGGCATTGTTGTTGGGTTCGGCTGCCATGTCTCCTTCTTTTTTGAAAATTTCTACCAGGTCCTCTTCAGAGTGTGCTTTAGCTGCTCTTAGTTTCCTCTTCAAGGTCCTTTCTGGTTCAGGATCAGCTTCAACAAGAATGCCTTTGTCCTTGTTCCTGCTCATATGAAAGAGAAGAGAACAAAGAAAGTATGGAATCCTCTATGTCACAGTATAGAGATTCCTTGAGGTGTCAGAGGAAAATAAGAATAGAGGGATAAGGTAGAGAAGAATTCGAACATATAAAGAAAGAGAGAGTTTGAATTGCTAATAGAGGAGAAATGTTAGTGCTTAAATATAAGGTGATGAAAGGGGGGAATTTTCGAAAACAAATTTTTTAAATTAAACTAAAAATATAAGTTTTAAAATAATTAAATGCAAATTTTGAAAAAGTGGTTGATGGTTTTTGAAAATTAGAAGTGAGAAAGTGGTTAGGTGGTTTTGAAAAAGATAAGAAATAATAAATTTTGAAAAGATAAGAAGTTAGAAAGAGATTCTGAAATTAGAAAAAAAAAGATTTGATTTGAAAAAGATATGATTTAAAAAAGATATGATTGAAAGACAATTTAAAAAGATTTGATTTTTAAAATTGATAACTTGACTAACAAGAAATTTAAAAGATATGATTCTAAAATTCAAATATTGAACATTTCTTAACAAGAAAGTAACAAACTTGAGATTTTTGAATCAAATCATTAATTGTCAGCAAGAATTTTCGAAAACATTGAAAGAAATATGGAAAAGATTTGATTTTGAAAAAGATATGATTGATGGTGCACGAAATTGTGATCATCAACAATGGCTCCAATGACTTGGTAGCTCTCACACGTGAATTACACTTAGTCACAACTCCGCATAACTAACCAGCAAGTGCACTGGGTCGTTCAAGTAATACCTTACGTGAGTAAGGGTCGATCCCACGGAGATTGTTGGTATAAAGCAAGCTATAGTCATCTTGTAAATCCCAGTCAGGTGGATTTAACTAATTTAAGAGATTATTGGTTTAAATAAAAATAACAAAATAAATAGAAAATAAAGATAGAGTTACTCATGTAATTCAATGGTGGGAATTTCAGACAAGTGTATGCAGATGCATGTCCCTGTTGAATCTCTGCTTTCCTACTGCTTTCATCCAATCCTTCTTACTCCTTTCCATGGCAAGCTGTATGTAGGGCATCACCGTTGTCAATGACTACATCCCATCCTCTCAGTGAAAATGGTCCAAATGCTCTGTCACAGCACGGCTAATCATCTGTCGGTTCTTAATCAGGTTGGAATAGAATCCCGTGATTTTTTTGCGTCTGTCACTAACGCCCAGCCTTCAGAAGTTTGAAGCTCGTCACAGTCATTTAATCCTGGAATCCTACTCGGAATTCCACAGACAAGGTTAGACTTTCCGGATTCCCATGAATGCCGCCATCAATTCTAGCTTATACCACGAAGATTCTGATCAAGGAATCCAAGAGATATGCGCCCAGTCAAAGGTAGAACGGAAGGGGTTGTCAGTCACACGCGTTCATAGGTGAGAATGATGATGAGTGTCACGGATCATCACATTCATCAAGTTGAAGTGCAACGAATATCTTAGAACAGGAATAAATCGAATTGGATAGAAAATAGTAATAATTGCATTAAAAGTTGAGGTATAGCAGAGCTCCACACCCTTAATCTATGGTATGTAGAAACTCCACCGTTGAAAATACATAACTGAAAGGTCTAGGCATGGCCAAATGGCCAGCCCCCAGATCTAAGAACTAAATGTCCAAATATTGAATAATACAATCAAAAGATATCTAATAAACTAGTAAAAAGTTCTATTTATACTAAACTAGCTACTAGAGTTTACAGAGGTAAGTAATTGATGCATAAATTCACTTTCGGGGCCCACTTGGTGTGTGCTTGGGCTGAGCTTGATCTATCCACGAGCTGAGGCTTCTCTTGGAGTTAAACACCAAGTTGTAACGTGTTTTGGGCGTTCAACTCTGGTTTGTGATGTGTTTCTGGCGTTTGACTCCAGAATGCAGCATGGAACTGGCGTTGAGCGCCAGTTTACATCATCAAATCTCGAATAAAGTATGAACTATTATATATTCCAGAAAGCTCTGGATGTCTACTTTCCAACTCCATTGAGAGCGCGCCATTTGAAATTCTGTAGCTCCAGAAAATCCATTCCGAGTGCAGGGAGGTCAGATTCCACCAGCATCAGCAGTCCTTTGTCAGCCTCTTATCAGAGTTTTGCTCAGGTCCCTCAATTTCAGCCAGAAAATACCTGAAATCACAGAAAAACACACAAACTCATAGTAAAGTCCAGAAATGTGAATTTAGCATAAAAACTAATGAAAACATCCCTAAAAGTAGCCAGATCATACTAAAAACTACCTAAAAATAATGCCAAAAAGCGTATAATTTATCCGCTCATCACAACACCAAACTTAAATTGTTGCTTGTCCCCTGGTGCACGAAATTGTGATTCATTCTTTTCACAACTCAACAGTCCCCGGTAATAGCTCCAAAAACTTGGTACTCAATACCATGGTCTAAACACAACTTCGCACAACTAACCAGCAAGTGCACTGGGTCGTCCAAGTAATAAACCTTACGCGAGTAAAGGTCGATCCCACGGAGATTGTTGGTATGAAGCAAGCTATGGTCACCTTGTAAATCTTAGTCAGGCAGATTCAAATGGTTATGGATGATATATGAATAAAGCGTAAAGTAAAGATAGAGATACTTATGTAATTCATTGGTGAGAATTTCAGATAAGCGTATGGAGATGCTTTGTCCCTTCCGTCTCTCTGCTTTCCTACTGTCTTCATCCAATCCTTCTTACTCCTTTCCATGGCAAGTTGTATGTTGGGCATCACCATTGTCAGTGGCTACAATCCCGTCCTCTCAGTGAAAATGTTCAACGCACCCTGTCACGGCACGGCTAATCATCTGTCGGTTCTCAATCAGGTTGGAATAAAATCCATTGATTCTTTTGCGTCTGTCACTAACACCCAGCCTTCAGGAGTTTGAAGCTCGTCACAATCATTCAATCATTGAATCCTACTCAGAATACCACAGACAAGGTTTAGACCTTCCGGATTCTCTTGAATGCCGCCATCAATTCTAGCTTATACCACGAAGATTCTGATTAAGGAATCCAAGAGATAAACATTCAAGCCTTGTTTGCTTGTAGAACAGAAGTGGTTGTCAGGCACTCGTTCATAAGTGAGAATGATGATGAGTGTCACATAATCATCACATTCATCATGTTCTTGGGTGAAAATGAATATCTTAGAACAAGAATAAGCTGAATTGAATAGAAGAACAATAGTAATTACATTAATACTCGAGGTACAGCAGAGCTCCACACCTTAATCTATGGTGTGTAGAAACTCCACCGTTGAAAATACATAAGAACAAGATCTAGGAATGGCCGAATGGCCAGCCTCCCATAATCTAAGAACTAGACGTCCAAAGATGATCTAGAGATCTAAAAGTGATCAAAAGATGAAAATACAATAGCAAAAGGTCCTATTTATAAAGAACTAGTAGCCTAAGGTTTACATAGATGAGTAAATGACATAAAAATCCACTTTTGGGCCCACTTGGTGTGTGCATGGGCTGAGCATTGAAGCATTTTCGTGTAGAGACTTTTCTTGGAGTTAAACGTCAGCTTTTGTGCCAGTTTGGGTGTTTAACTCCCATCCTTGTGCCAGTTCCGACGTATAACGCCGGGCAATTTTGAGCTGATTTGGAACGCTAGTTTGGGCCATCAAATCTCGGGCAAAGTATGGACTATTAACATTGCTGGAAAGCCCAGGATGTCTACTTTCCAACGCCGTTGAGAGCGCGCCAATTGGGCTTCTGTAGCTCCAGAAAATCCACTTCGAGTGCAGGGAGGTCAGAATCCAACAGCATCTGTAGTCCTTTTCAGCCTCTGAATCAGATTTTTGCTCAGGTCCCTCAATTTCAGCCAGAAAATACCTGAAATCACAGAAAAACACACAAACTCATAGTAAAGTCCAGAAAAGTGAATTTTAACTAAAAACTAATAAAAATATACTAAAAATTAACTAAATCCTACTAGAAACATACTAAAAACAATACCAAAAAGCGTACAAATTATCCGCTCATCATCCCCAAGGAACTAAAAATCAATTAGGATAAAAAGAAGAGAATATACTATAAATCCTAGAATATCAATGAATATTAGTTCTAATTAGATGAGCGGGACTTGTAGCTTTTTGCTTCTGAACAGTTTTGGCATCTAACTTCATCCTTTGAAGTTTAGAATGATTGGCATCTATGGGAACTTAGAATTTCGGATAGTGTTATTGATTCTCCTAGTTAAGTATGTTGATTCTTGAACACAGCTACTTTTATGAGTCTTGGCCGTGGCCCTAAGCATTTTGTTTTCCAGTATTACCACCGGATACATAAATGCCACAGACACATGACTGGGTGTACCTTTTCAGATTGTGACTTAGCTTTGCTAGAGTCCCCAGTTAGAGGTGTCCAGAGCTCTTAAGCACACTCTTTTTGCTTTGGATCACGACTTTAACCACTCAGTGTCAAGCTTTTCACTTGGACCTGCATGCCACAAGCACATGGTTAGGGACAGCTTGATTTAGCAACTTAGGCCTGGATTTTATTTCCTTGGGCCCTCCTATCCATTGATGCTCAAAGCCTTGGATCCTTTTTACCCTTGCCTTTTGGTTTTAAGGGCTATTGGCTTTTTCTACTTGCTTTTTCTTTTTCTTTTTATTTTTTTTTTGCCAAAATTTTTTTTTCGCAAGCTTTTGCTTTTTCACTGCTTTTTCTTGCTTCAAGAATCAATTTCATGATTTTTTAGATCATCAATAACATTTCTCTTTGTTCATCATTCTTTCAAGAGCCAACAACTTTAACATTCATAAACAACAAGATCAAAATTATGCACTGTTTAAGCATTCATTCAGAAAACAAAAAGTATTGTCACCACATCAATATAATTAAACTAAATTCAAGGATAAATTCGAAAATCATGTACTTCTTGTTCTTTTGAATTAGAAACATTTTTCTTTTAAGAGAGGTGAAGGATTCATGGAATTTATTTATCACTTTAAGACATAGTTACTAAACACTAATGATCATGAAGTAGAGACACAAATATAGATGACATAATAAGCATAAAAACCGAAAAACAAAAAAAAAATAAGAACAAGGAATGAATCCACCTTAGTGATGGTGGCGCTTTCTTCTTGAAGAACCAATGATGTCCTTGAGTTCTTCTATGTCTCTTCCTTGCCTTTGTTGCTCCTCCCTCATTGCTCTTTGATCTTCTCTAATTTCATGGAGAATGATGGAGTGCTCTTGATGTTCCACGCTTAATTGATCCACATTGTAACTCAAATCTTCTAAGGAAGTGTTGAGTTGTTCCCAATAGTTGTTGGGAGGAAAGTGCATCCCTTGAGGCATCTCTGGGATTTCTTGGTGATGAGCTTCCTCATGCATCTCTTGGGTTCCATGAGTGGGTGATGAGTGGATAATTTATACGCTTTTTGGCATTGTTTTTAGGTAGTTTTTAGTAAGTTCAAGCTACTTTTAGGGATGTTTTCATTAGTTTTTATGTTAAATTCACATTTCTGGACTTTACTATGAGTTTGTGTGTTTTTCTGTAATTTCAAGTAATTTCTGGCTGAAATTGAGGGACTTGAGCAAAACTCTGAAAAAGGCTGACAAAAGGACTGCTGATGCTGTTGGAATCTAACCTCCCTGCACTCGAAATGGATTTTCTGGAGCTACAGAACTCCAAATGGCGCGATCTCAACGGCTTTGGAATGTTGACATCTAGAGCTTTCCAGCAATATATAATACTCTATACTTTATTCGGAAATTGACGACGTAACTTGGCGTTGAACGCCAAGTACATGCTGCTGTCTGGATTTAAACGCCAGAAACACGTCATGATCCGGAGTTGAACGCCAGAAACACGCTATAACTCGGTGTTCAACTCCAATAAACACCTCAGCTCGTGGATAGATCAAGCTCAGCCCAAACAAACACCAAGTGGGTCCCGGAAGTGGATTTATGCATCAATTACTTACTCATGTAAACCCTAGTAGCTAGTCTAGTATATATACCACATTTAACTATTGTATTAGACGTCTTTTGACCACGTTTCATCTTTGGTCTCAGTTTTGTTTTATTCTTCATCTTAGGAGGCCATTGAGCATGTTTTAGGGGGCTGGCCATTCGGCCATGCCTGAACCTTTCACTTATGTATTTTCAACGGTGGAGTTTCTGCACACCATAGATTAAGGGTGTGGAGCTCTGCTGTACCTCAAGTTTCAATACAATCACTATTATTTTCTATTCAATTCTCTTTTATTCCTATTCTAAGATATTTGTTGCACTTCAACTTGATGAATGTGATGATTCGTGACACTCATCATCATTCTCACCTATGAACGTGCGTGACTGACAACCACTTTTGTTCTACCTTAGGCCGGGCGCATATCTCTTAGATTCCCCAACAGAATCTTCGTGGTATAAGCTAGATAGATGGCGGCATTCATGGGAATCCGGAAAGTCTAACCTTGTCTGTGGTATTCCGAGTAGGATTCCGGGAATCCGGAAAGTCTAACCTTGTCCGTGGTATTCCGAGTAGGATTCCGATATTGAATGACTGTGACGAGCTTCAAACTCCTGAAGGCTGGGCGTTAGTGACAGACGCAAAAGAATCAAGGGATTCTATTCCAACCTGATTGAGAACCGACAGATGATTAGCCGTGCTGTGACAGGGCATAGGACCATTTTGACTGAGAGGATGGGATGTAGCCATTGACAACGGTGATGCCCTACATACAGCTTGCCATGGAAAGGAGTAAGAAGGATTGGATGAATGTAATAAGAAAGTAGAAATACAAGAGGAGCACAGCATCTCCATACGCCTATCTGAAATTCCCACTATTGATTTACATAAGTATTTCTATCCTATTTTATTTTCTTTTTATTATTTATTATTAATTTTCAAACTTATCATAAACCAATTTAATCCGCCTAACTGAGATTTACAAGGTGACCATGGCTTGCTTCATACCAACAATCTCCGTGGGATCGACCCTTACTCACGTAAGGTATTACTTGGACGACCCAGTGCACTTGCTGGTTAATTGAATGGAGTTGTGATCATAAATTCCAATAGAGCCAATATTTAAATTTCATACAAGTACAAAGATACCAACTTTTTGGTGATCACAATTTCGTCCACCATGTTTTTGGCGCCGTTGCCGAGGATTGTTCGAGTATGGACAACTGACGGTTCATCTTGTTGCTCAGATTAGGTAATTTTTTTTTCAAAAATCTTTTTCAAAAATTTTTCTTTTCTTTTTCGTTTTTCCAAACTTTATTTTCGAAAAAATTAATAAAAATCCAAAAAAAATTAGAAAATCATAAAAATAAAAAATATTTTGTGTTTCTTGTTTGAGTCTTGAGTCAAATTTTAAGTTTGGTGTCAATTGCATGCTTTAAAAAATTTTTCTTGCATTTTTCGAAAATTCCATGCATTCATAGTGTTCTTCATGATCTTCAAGTTGTTCTTGACAAGTCTTCTTGTTTGATCTTGATGTTTTCTTATTTTGTGTTGTTTATTTTTTTTCGTATGCATTTTTTGTTTGTTAGAGTCCATGCATTAAAGATTTCTAAGTTTGGTGTCTAGCATGTTTTCTTTGCATCAAAAAATTTTTCAAAAGTATGTTCTTGATGTTCATCATGAGCTTCAAAGTGTTCTTGGTGTTCATCTTGACATTCATAGTGTTCTTGCATGCATCTTGTGTTTTGATCCAAAATTTTCATGTTTTGGGTCATTTTTATGTTTTTCTCTCTCATCATTAAAAATTTAAAAATAAAAAAAATATCTTTTCCTTATTTCCCTCCAAATTTTCGAAACTTTGGGTTGACTTGGTCAAAAATTTTTAAAATTAGTTGTTTCTTACAAGTCAAGTCAAATTTTCAATTTTAAAAAATCTTATCTTTTTAAAATCTTTTTCAAAAATCATATCTTTTCCAATTTCTCCTCTTTTTCGAAAATTTCAAAATCTTTTCAAAATCTTTTTCAAAATATTTTCAAAATCTTTTTCAAAATATTTTCAAAATCTTTTTCTTATCTTTATATCAAATTTTCGAAAATTAGCTAACAATTAATGTGATTGATTCAAAAATTTGAAGTTTGTTACTTTCTTGTTAAGAAAGGTTCAATCTTTAAAATCTAGAATCCTATCTTTTAGTTTCTTGTTAGTTAAGTAATTAATTTTAATTTTAAAATTAAATCTTTTTCAAAATATCTTTTTCTTAAAAATCTTATCTTTTTATCTTATCTTTTTCAAAATTTGATTTCAAAAATATCTTATTTAACTTCTTATCTTCTTATCTTTTCAAATTAATGTCTTTTTCAACTAACTCTTTGACTTTATGTTTGTTTCTTATCTTTTTCAAAACCACCTAACTACTTTTTCCTCTCTAATTTTCGAAAATATCTCATCCCTTTTTCAAAAATTCTTTTTAATTGTTTTAAATTTTAATTTTACTCTTATCTTATCTTTAATTTTCGAAAATATTAAACTCTTTTTCAAAATTATTTTCAAAATTTTCCCTCTCTCTTCTTATTCTCTTTAATTATTTATTTGCTAACACTTCTCTTCACCTCCCCTATCCTTACTCTTTATACAGACTATTCATTCTTCTTCACTCTTCTCCCCTTTCTTCTTCTACTAACATAAAGGAATCTCTATACTATGACATAGAGGATTCCTCTTCTTTTCTTGTTTTCTTCTCTTTCATATGAGTAGGAACAAGGAAAAAGGCACTCTTGTTGAAATTGATCCTGAACCTGAAAGACTCTGAAGAAAAAATTAAGAGAAGCTAAGTTACAACAATCTAAAGGTAACCTTTCAGAAATTTTCAAACAAGAGAAGGAGATGGCAGCCGAAAACAATAATAATGCAAGGAGAATGCTTGGTGACTTCACAAAGCCAACGTCCAAATTTGATGGAAGAAGCATCTCCATTCCTGCCATTGGAGCCAACAACTTTGAGTTGAAACCTCAGCTAGTTGCCTTAATGCAACAAAACTGCAAGTTTTATGGACTTCCATCTGAAGATCCTTATCAGTTTTTAACTGAGTTCTTGCAGATCTGTGAGACTGTAAAGACGAATGGAGTTGATCCTGAAGTCTACAGACTCATGCTTTTCCTTTTTGCTGTAAGAGACAAAGCTAGAATATGGTTGGATTCACAACCTAAGGATAGCCTGGACTCCTGGGATAAGCTGGTCACAGCCTTCTTGGATAAATTCTTTCCTCCTTAAAAGCTGAGCAAGCTGAGAGTGGATGTTCAAACCTTCAAACAAAAAGATGGTGAATCCCTCTATGAAGCTTGGGAAAGATACAAGCAGCTGACCAAAAGATGTCCATCTGACATGTTTTCAGAATGGACCATATTAGATATATTCTATTATGGTCTATCTGAATTTTCGAAAATGTCATTGGACCATTCTGCAGGTGGATCTATTCACCTAAAGAAAACGCCTGAAGAGGCTCAAGAACTCATTGACATGGTTGCAAACAACCAATTCATGTACACTTCTGAGAGGAATTTCGTGAATAATGGGATACCTCAGAAGAAAGGAGTTCTTGAAATTGATGCTCTAAATGCCATATTGGCTCAGAACAAAGTGTTGACTCAACAGGTCAACATGATCTCTCAAAATCTGAATGGATGGCAACATGCATCCAACAGTACTAAAGAGGCAGCTTCTGAAGAAGCTTATGATCCTGAGAACCCTGCCATGATAGAGGTTAATTACATGGGTGAACCTTATGGAAACACCTATAGCTCATCATGGAGAAATCATCCAAATTTCTCATGGAAGGATCAACAAAAGCCTCAACAAGGCTTTAACAATGGTGGACACAATAGGCTGAGCAATGGCAAGCCTTTTCCATCATCTTCTCAGCAACAGACAGAGAATTCTGAACAAAACACTTCTAATTTAGCCAATCTAGTCTCTGATCTGTCAAAGGCCACTTTCAGTTTCATGAGTGAAACAAGATCCTCCATCAGAAATCTGGAGGCACAAGTAGGCAAGCTGAGTAAGAAAGTCATTAAAACTCCTCCCAGTATTCTCCCAAGCAATACAGAAGAGAATCCAAAAGGAGAGTGCAAGGCCATTGATATAATCAATATGGCCGAATGCACAAGGGAGGAGGAGGACGAAAATCCTAGTGAAGAAGACCTCCTGCGACGTCCTTCAAGCAAGAGGGAGTTTCCTATTAAGGATCCAAAGGAATCTGAGGCTCATACAGAGACCATAGAGATTCCATTAAATCTCCTTCTGCCATTCATGAGCTCTGAAGAGTATTCTTCCTCTGATGAGGATGAAGATGTGACTGGAGAGCAAGTTGCTCAATATTTAGGAGCTATCATGAAGCTGAATGCCAAGTTGTTTGGTAATGAGACTTGGGAAAGTGAACCTCCCTTGCTCATTAATGAACTAGATACCTGGATTCAGCAAATTTTACCTCAAAAGAGACAAGATCCTGGCAAGTTCTTAATACCCTGTACCATAGGCACCATGATCTTTGAAAGAGCTCTATGTGATCTGGGATCAGGGATAAATCTTATGCCACTCTCTGTAATGGAGAAGCTGGGGATCATTGAGGTACAACCTGCCTTGTTCTCATTACAATTGGCAGATAAGTCATTGAGAGAAGCTTATGGAATAGTAGAGGACGTGTTAGTAAAGGTTGAAGGCCTTTACATCCCTGCTGATTTCATAATCTTAGACACTAGGAAAGAAGAGGATGAATGCATCATCCTTGGAAGACCTTTCCTAGCCACAGCAGGAGCTGTGATAGATGTCAACAGAGGTGAATTAGTCCTTCAATTGAATGGGGACTACCTTGTGTCTAAGGCACATGGCCAACCCTCTGTTACAAAAGAGAGTAAGCATGAAGAGTGTTCCGAGGGTAACCTGAAACTGTAGGTCGATCTCAGACGAGATCTTCTGTGCTGGTCGAAGCTGTTGTGTCCGACTTGTTGATGGTGGCCAGAGCTGCCGCGTCCGACTTGTTGGACTGGTTGCACTGCTGATCCTTCGTCACCGGAGGGTGGGGGGTACCTGCAAGAGACTCCGATGCTTAAGTTAGCATGGGTATTAAACAGGTTTTATGTAGAATCAGAGTATGAGTTATACCTGGGTGCTCCAGTGTATTTATAATGGTGAGATGTGGCCTCCTGTGGATAAGATAAGTTTAGTTATCTTATCTTATCTTTATCTTATCTTTAAGTGAGGTCATCATATCTTCAAGGGAACCGCCTTTATCTTTCTGGGTTTTAGCTGCCTTTAGATTGGGCTGTGTTCCTTCGTTTTGGGCCTGCTTTAGGCTCCTTTGGCGAGTTGGCCGAGCTCTTTGAGAAGAGGTCGGGCATTTAGCCGAACTCTTTGAGAAGAGGTCGGGCATTTAGCCGAGCTCTTTGAGAAGAGGTCGGGCATTTAGCCGAGCTCTAGAAGAGGTCGGATAGTCTGACCTGAAGAGGTTGGTCGGCTTGTCGCTAAACATCCCGGGTCGGACAGGTTGACCCAGGGTATGAACAGTGCCCCTGCTTGAGTTCGATCTTTCCATGAGATCATGCTTTTCAGAGCTTCGATCTCTTTGGAAGTCGTGCTCGAGCATCTGTCTGGCTTTGATTCTTCATTGCTTTGAAATCTTTTGCAGATTTTTTAGAGGTTTGGTACTTCACAGTCCGTCCTCTTTTGAGTAGTAGTGTGGGTTTTCTACCCTTGCCTTCTGGATCACGCCTTGCTTTTGTGTTGACAACCCTCTGCTTTGGTGAAGTTATCCTTGCGGCTTGATATCCGGACTCTTAGTGACTTGTCTGATGACTTTTTAGTGTTCTTTGTATAGAACCTTTTTAGTCTCGGATGACGTACGTAGCCCTGTTTGAGATTGTGCCTTCTTTGAGTGGAGTTGTATCCCTTTTAGCTAAGCACTTTTGAGCCTTAAGGTTTTTTCTTAACCTTTTGGCTTGTTCTTTTTTGAGATTGTATTTGCGCCTCTTCTTAGCTGACGTCGACCTGTACGACTTTGCCCATGCTTGAGTTCGATCTTTCCGTGAGATCATGCTCCCTTTGGGGGAAGTCGTACTCAAGCATCCTGACTTTGGTCGATCTTGAGTAGTTTTATCTTGTGCGAGTTTGGCATTGCCTTTTTTAGTTTGTTTGAGAGGTCTTTTCAGCCTTCTTCCGACTTGTTTGTCTTCACTGTTCGGGCTTTTTAGTCATAATCCAACAACTTTTTAGGTATAGTTCCTGATGGGAAACCTTTTATAGTCTGTTTGGATGACTTTTTAGTGCCGTTTTGATTTGTGCTTTTGCCTTTTAAGTAGTGTCTTTTTTCAAGACTTCGTACCTTTTAGCAAAGCATTCCTGGCATTCCTCTGGCCATTGCGAGATGTCTTTGTCCCCTTTGTGGATCTTTGTAGAGTGTCGGTATTTTGTTGTCCGACCTCTTTTGATCACTGCCGGTTTTGTCCACTTCCTGCTTGGTTGAGGTGGTCCTTGGGGCTAACTTGTCCGACGACTTTTTAGTGTTCTTTGGTAGAACCTTTTTAGTTGGTCTGAAATTTTGATAGCCTTGTCATGGAGCCGTGGCTTTTTGGGCAAAGCTATGTCCCTTTTAGCGCACGCTTTTCGTTGGTCCAATTTCTCGTGTCGACGAGCTGTAGCTTTCGTTGGTCCGACTTCTTGTCGGTCCAAGCTGTGGTTTTCGTTGGTCCGACTTCTTCCTGTCGGTCCAAGCTGTAGCTTTTGTTTGGTCCGACTTTTTCTTGTTGTTCCAAGCTGTAGCTTTGGGCCGACTTCTTCATGTCAGTCGCTTCTAAGTTATTTCTAGTAATCCTCTTTATTGGACCTCTGTCAGGTCTCTTTCAGGGATTACTTTTTATAACTTTTTTGTTTTATGGGATGACTTCTTTACGTCAGTCCCTTCTCCAAGTTATTTTTGTAATCCTCTTTCTTGGACCTTTGTCAGATCTCTTTCAGGGATTACTTTTATAACTTGTCCGTTGTAGGAGACCGACTTCTTTATGTCGATCTCTTCTAAGTTATTTCGTAACCCTCTTTCTTTGGACCTTTGTCAGGTCTCTTTCAGGGATTACTTCTATAACTTTATTGTTTATGGGATGACTTCTTTACGTCAGTCCCTTATCCAAGTTATTTTTGTAATCCTCTTTCTTGGACCTTTGTCAGATCTCTTTCAGGGATTACTTTTATAACTTGTCCGTTGTAGGAGACCGACTTCTTTATGTCGATCTCTTCTAAGTTATTTCGTAACCCTCTTTCTTTGGACCTTTGTCAGGTCTCTTTCAGGGATTACTTCTATAACTTTATTGTTTATGGGATGACTTCTTTACGTCAGTCCCTTCTCCAAGTTATTTTGGTAATCCTCTTTCTTGGACCTTTGTCAGATCTCTTTCAGGGATTTGCTGATAACTTGGGTTGACTTGGTCCGACTTCTCAACGTCGGCCAGTTTACTATTTTAGCAATCCGTAAGACCTCGTCAGGTTTCTTTTTTTGGATCACTTTCGATAACTTCTTACATTATTCTGTGTTCATCTTTGCCGATTTTGTCGTGATCGGGCGATGATTTTGGTGTTTCACCTTGCCGACCCGCCGTAGTCTTGGTAGGAAACTTTTTAGGGAATCTGCAATCTTTTAAACAATAATATAAAGATAAGAGTGTGTACATGTTAGTACTTTACCTTTCTAGGTCGGGCAATTTTTTTTGGATCTCGGCCTGGCGCCTTTTTTAGATTGCAGGCATGCCATGACCTTGGTAGCTCTTGCCTTTCAAGTTCGGGCAGTCTGTAGCAACCTTTCCCCAGTTCTTCTAAACAACTTGGTATGGTCCTTTCCAGTTGGGTGCTAGCTTTCCTTCTCCAGGTTGAGTTGTTCCGATATCATTTCGGATTAGGATAAGGTTGTTGTTGGCAAAGCTTCGCTGTACTGTCTTCTGATTGTATCTTGAGGCCATTCGACGTTTTTAACGCCTCTTCCTTGATCGGAGCTCTCTCTCGGACTCTTGGAAGTAGGTCGAGTTCTTTCCTTTGGATTTGGGAGTTGACCTCTTCATTGTAGAAGATCATTCTTGGGGGATCCTTCTTCGATCTCTACTGGGATCATTGCCTCCATTTCGTAAATCAATCGGAAGGGTGATTCCCCCGTGGTGAAGTGTGGAGTTGTCCGATATGCCCATAGGACTTGTGGGAGCTCTTCAGCCCAAGCTCCCTTTGTGTCCTTTTAGTCTCCGTTTTAACCTAGCTAGTATGACTTTGTTGGCAGCTTCTGCTTGTCCATTGGCTTGTGGGTGTTCTACGGATGTGAATTGGTGCTTTATTTTCAAGTTAGCCACTCTTTTCTTGAAACCTGTGTCCGTGAATTGAGTGTCATTGTTTGTGGTGATGGAGTAAGAAACCCCAAACCTTGTAATAATGTTCTTGTACAAGAATTTCTGACTTCTTTGAGCAGTGGCATTAGCTAGGGCTCTGCCTCAATCCATTTTGTGAAGTAATCCACCCCTAAAATGAGGAACTTGACTTGTCCCGATCCTTGGAAAAATAGTCCAAGGAGGTCGAGTCCCCTCTTTGCGAACGGCCAAGGTGATGTTACACTGATGAGCTCCTCTGGTGGGGCAATGTGGAAGTTGGCATGCTTTTTGATGTAAAGCTTTGACTTTGTATTTGGGTTTTTGCTCTGTTGTTGCCTCCAAAGGGTGCCCTTGGACTTTTGTGTGAGTCCTGGGGTTTCCCTTTTACTGCCACGTCTGTCACTTTATGTTTTACTGTTATTGTCCGAGTTGTTTCCTTATTTGCCCGAGTTGTTTGGTAGTAATTCCATAGTCGACCTATGTCTTTGAGATGTCTACTAAGATCCCGGACAGCGTGTCTGATTAGCTGGATTTCATAGTTTAAATGCGTGTTTACTGTGGCTGACCCTGAGTACATCCCTTATACCGCCTTCGAGACCGATTTGTTGTGGTCTTGTAATGTAGCTCGGATGAGGCTTCTGTTATTGCCCCTTGGTTGGCTAGTTTTGAAAATGCATCAGCTCGGGCATTCTGCTCTCAAGGTATGTGTCGGACCTCATATCCCCGAATTGTCCGAGCTGTTGGTGCTGGCTGGTTTTGAAAATGTATAAGCTTGGGCATTCTATGTGTCGGACTTCATTTTTCTCCGATTTGTCCGAGTTGTTGGTGCTGGCTGCATTAGCTCGGGCATTCTACGTGTCAGACTTTATTTTCCCCGATTTGTCCGAGCTATTTTCTGTTTTTGTCCAGAGTCCCCCGGATTGTCCGAGATGTTCTCTGGTTTTGTCCAAGGTCTCTCGAATTATCCGAGCTGTCCTCTGTAGGATTCTTCCAGCTAAGTTTGTTTTCTGCAGGATGCCCTTTATTGGCTGGTTGGTTGGAACTCTGATAGTGTGAGCTTGAAAGTATGGGTGGAGTCGTCGAGAGGTGAGTATGAGGGTGTAGGCGAACTTTTTCTATCTGTTGATAGGTTAGTTCGGTCCCTTGTAAAGCTTTGCTGATGAAGTAGACGGGTTGTTTCCCACCTTCGTCTTCTCTGACTAGTGCTGAGGCTATTGCCTGACTTCCCACTGCGAGGTATAATGAGTTCTTCATTTTCCCGTGGTCTGGAAAGGATGGGTGGTTGCCCCAAGGATTTCGAAATCTCGGAAGGCTTGTTCGTACTCCGTTGTCCTTTTCAACTCGTCTGACCTCCTTGGTGTGAGGTGGACGTTCAACTCGTCCGACCTCTTTGGGGTGAGGTAGATGTTTAACTCATCCGACCTCTTGGTTGTGAGGTGGACCTTCAACTTGTCCGACCTCTTTGGTGTGAGGTGGACCTTCAATTTGCCCGACATCTTCGGTGTGAGATGGACCTTCAACTTGTCCGACCTCTTTGGTGTGATGTGGACTTTAACTCGCCCGACCTCTTCCGTGTGAGGTGGACCTTCAACTCGTCCGACCTCTTTGGTGTGAGGTGGACCTTCAACTCGTCCGACCTCTTCGGTGTGAGGTGGACCTTCAACTCGTCCGACCTCTTTGGTGTGAGGTGGACCTTCAATTCGTCCGACCTCTTCGGTGTGAGGTGGACCTTCAACTCGTCCGACCTCTTCGGTGTGAGGTGGACCTTCAATTCGTCCGACCTCTTCGGTGTGAGGTGGACCTTCAACTCGTCCGACCTCTTTGGTGTGAGGTGGACCTTCACTTGCCCAATTTTTTGTTATGAGGTGGGCCTTCAACTCGTCCGACCTCTTTCTCCTTTTTGCTTTTGATTGGGCGAGGTGGTGGGATCTTCTCCGATTGATCTTCTCTTTTCTTGGACTCTTTATCCTTGTCCCGTGGTGGGTTAGGAGAATTCGGTTTTTTAGCTTTCTCCTAGTCGAGAGTTCTCTTCCATGTTGATGTATTTCTGTTCCCGTTCCTGTACCTCGTTCAGAGATGTTGGGTGCTTTTTTGGATATTGAGTGGCTGAGAGGTCCTTCTCTTAGGCCATTGATGAGTCCCATGATGGCCGCTTTTGTTGGAAGACTTTGTATGTCAAGGCATGCGTTGTTGAATCTTTCAATGTAGCTGTGAAGGCTTTTCTGATCTCCTTGTTTAATTCCCAGCAAGCTTGAAGTGTGTTTGGCTTTATCCTTCTGGATGGAGAACCTGGCGAGGAATCTTCTTAACAAGGTCGTCAAACTTGTGATGGATCTTGGAGACAAACTGTCGAAGCACCATATTGCTGTCTTCGTTAGAGTAGTCGGGAAGACTTTGCATCGAATGGCGTCCGATGTGTCGGTGAGGTACATTCTTCTGAAATTACTGAGATGATGGCTTGGATCCAATGTGCCGCCGTACGGGATCATGTTGGGAGCTTTGAAGTCCTTTGGGACCTTTAGCTTTCATGATCTCTTTGGTGAATGGGTCTTGATCTTTGTGGGGGCTATCTTCGTGACTGGATCGTGGTCGTTGTCATGGTTGTCCGCCATGGTGGTGGGATGACTTCCAGGTCCCCGGCAACGGCGCCAATGTTCCGAGGGTAACCTGAAACTGTAGGTCGATCTCAGACGAGATCTTCTGTGCTGGTCGAAGCTGTTGTGTCCGACTTGTTGATGGTGGCCAGAGCTGCCGCGTCCGACTTGTTGGACTGGTTGCACTGCTGATCCTTCGTCACCGGAGGGTGGGGGGTACCTGCAAGAGACTCCGATGCTTAAGTTAGCATGGGTATTAAACAGGTTTTATGTAGAATCAGAGTATGAGTTATACCTGGGTGCTCCAGTGTATTTATAATGGTGAGATGTGGCCTCCTGTGGATAAGATAAGTTTAGTTATCTTATCTTATCTTTATCTTATCTTTAAGTGAGGTCATCATATCTTCAAGGGAACCGCCTTTATCTTTCTGGGTTTTAGCTGCCTTTAGATTGGGCTGTGTTCCTTCGTTTTGGGCCTGCTTTAGGCTCCTTTGGCGAGTTGGCCGAGCTCTTTGAGAAGAGGTCGGGCATTTAGCCGAACTCTTTGAGAAGAGGTCGGGCATTTAGCCGAGCTCTTTGAGAAGAGGTCGGGCATTTAGCCGAGCTCTAGAAGAGGTCGGATAGTCTGACCTGAAGAGGTTGGTCGGCTTGTCGCTAAACATCCCGGGTCGGACAGGTTGACCCAGGGTATGAACAAAGAGCTTCTCTCAGTTCAGAGTCAAGAAGAGCCCCCACAGTCAAACTCTAAATTTGGTGTTGGGAGGCCACAACCAAACACTAAGTTTGGTGTTAAGACCCCATATCCAAACTCTAAGTTTGGTGTTGGGACTATAAAACATTGACCTGATCACCTTTGTGGCTCCATGAAAGCCACTGTCAAGCTATTGACATTAAAGAAGCGCTTGTTGGGAGGCAACCCAATTTTATTTATATAATTTTTATTTTATTTTATTTTATTGTTATTTTGTGTTTTATTAGGTACATGATCATGAGGAGTCACGAAAAAAATATAAAAATTAAAAATAGAATCAAAAACAGCAGAAGAAAAATCACACCCTGGAGGAAGGACAGACTGGCGTTCAATGCCAGTAAGGAGCATCTGGCTGGCGTTCAACGCCAGAACAGAGCATGAATCTAGTGCTGAACGCCAGAAACAAGCAACATCCTGGCGTTTGAATGCCAGGAATGTGCCTAGAGGAAAAGCTGGCGCTGAACGCCAGTAACAAGCATGAAACTGGCGTTCAACGCCAGAAACATGTTACATATGGGCGTCGAACGCCCAGAATGTGCATCACTTGGCGTTTAAACGCCAGAATGGTGTGCAATGGCATTTTACATGCCTATTTGGTACAAGGATGGAATTCCTTGACACCTCAGGATCTGTGGACCCCATAGGATCATCTCAGGATCTGTGAACCCCACAGGATCCCCACCTACCTCATCCTCTCTCTCCATTCACGGTCATCCCTTCTGTTTTTCATTCACCACCTACATCTATCCCTCTTCCCCATACACCCCACCTACCTTTAAAATTCAAATTCTCTTTCCCACCCAATCCCACCCATATAGCCGAATCCACACATCCCTCAATCTCCTCCATATCTTCTTCTTATTCTTCGTCTTTTCTTTCTTCTCTTGCTCGAGGGCGAGCAATTTTCTAAGTTTGGTGTGGTCAAAGCATAGCTTTTTGCTTTTCCATAACCATTAATGGCACCTAAGGCCAGAGACATCCAAAAAAAAAAAGAAGAAGAAGAGAAAAAAAAAGGGGGAAGACAAAAGCTTCCACCTCTGAGTCATGGGAGATGGAAAGACTCATGTAAAGGGTTTATAGCTCAATGGTAGAACATTTGACTGCAAATCAAGAGATCCCTGAGATACCTCAGGGATAAATTTCCCTCCACACAATTATTGGGAGCAACTAAGGATAGGAACACCAAAATCACTAGGAATCATACAACAAAAGCAAGGAAGAGACATAAAGGAGCTCAAAAAGCACCATTGGTCCTTCAAGAAGGCGCCATCCTCACTAAGGTGGATTCATTCCTTGTTCTTATTTCTTTCTGCTTTTCGGTTTTTATGTTGTGTTCATTTATGTTTTGTGTCTCTACTTCATGATCATTAGTGTTTAGTAACTATGTCTTAAAGCTATGAATAAAATCCATTAATCCTTCACCTCTCTTAAAAGAAAAATGTTTTAATTCAAAAGAACAAGAAGTACATGAATTTTGAATTTATCCTTGAATTTAGTTTAATTATATTGATGTGGTGACAATACTTTTGTTTTCTGAATGAATGCTTGAACAGTGCATATGTCTTTTGATCTTGTTGTTTATGAATGTTAAAATTGTTGGCTCTTGAAAGAATGATGAACAAGGAGAAATGTTATTGACAATCTGAAAAATCATGAAATTGATTCTTGAAGCAAGAAAAAGCAGTGAATAGCAAAAGCTTGCGAAAAAAAAGTGGCGAAAAAAATAGAAAGAAAAAGAAAAAGCAAGCAGAAAAAGCCAATAGCCCTTAAAACCAAAAGGCAAGGGTAAAAAGGATCCAAG
The DNA here is from genome assembly GCF_014773155.1 of Arachis stenosperma. Lineage (NCBI taxonomy): Eukaryota > Viridiplantae > Streptophyta > Magnoliopsida > Fabales > Fabaceae > Arachis > Arachis stenosperma. The sequence continues at coordinate 105,729,677 of NC_080377.1, read as the reverse complement.
GCTTTGAGCATCAATGGATAGGAGGGCCCAAGGAAATAAAATCCAGGCCTAAGCGGCTAAATCAAGCTGTCCCTAACCATGTGCTTGTGTCATGAAGGTCCAAGTGAAAAGCTTGAGACTGAGTGGTTAAAGTCGTGATCCAAAGCAAAAGAGTGTGCTTAAGAGCTCCGGACACCACTAACTGGGGACTTTAGCAAAGCTAAGTCACAATCTGAAAAGGTTCACCCAGTTATGTGTCTGTGGCATTTATGTATCCGGTGGTAATACTGGAAAACAAAATGCTTAGGGCCACGGCCAAGACTCATTAGTAGCTGTGTTCAAGAATCAACATGCTTAACTAGGAAAGTCAATAACACTATCCAAAATTCTAAGTTCCTAGAGAAGCCAATCATTCTAAACTTCAAAGGAAAAAGTGAGATGCCAAAACTATTCAGAAGCAAAAAAAAAAGGCTACAAGTCCCGCTCATCTAATTAGAATTAATATTCATTGATATTTTAGAGTTTATAGTATATTCTCTTCTTTTTATCCTAATTGATTTTCAGTTGCTTGGGGACAAGCAACAATTTAAGTTTGGTGTTGTGATGAGCGGATAATTTATACGCTTTTTGGCATTGTTTTTAGGTAGTTTTTAGTAAGTTCAAGCTACTTTTAGGGATTTTTTCATTAGTTTTTATGTTAAATTCACATTTCTGGACTTTACTATGAGTTTGTGTGTTTTTTGGTAATTTTAGGTAATTTCTGGCTGAAATTGAGGGACTTGAGCAAAACTCTGAAAAAGGCTGACAAAAGGACTGCTGATGCTGTTGGAATCTGACCTCCCTGCACTCGAAATAGATTTTCTGGAAAGTAGACATCCAGAGCTTTCCAGCAATATATAATAGACTATACTTTATTCGGAAATTGGCGACGTAACTTGGCGTTGAACGCCAAGTACATGCTGCTGTCTGGATTTAAACGCCAGAAACACGTCATGATCCGGAGTTGAACGCCAGAAACATGCTATAACTCGGCGTTCAACTCCAATAAACACCTCAGCTCGTGGATAGATCAAGCTCAGCCCAAACATACACCAAGTGGGCCCCGGAAGTGGATTTATGCATCAATTACTTACTCATGTAAACCCTAGTAGCTAGTCTAGTATATATAGCACATTTAACTATTGTATTAGACGTCTTTTGACCACGTTTCATCTTTGGTCTCAATTTTGTTTTATTCTTCATCTTAGGAGGCCATTGAGCACGTTTTAGGGGGCTGGCCATTCGGCCATGCCTGAACCTTTCACTTATGTATTTTCAACGGTGGAGTTTCTGCACACCATAGATTAAGGGTGTGGAGCTCTGCTGTACCTCAAGTTTCAATACAATCACTATTATTTTCTATTCAATTCTCTTTTATTACTATTCTAAGATATTCGTTGCACTTCAACTTGATGAATGTGATGATCCGTGACACTCATCATCATTCTCACCTATGAACGCGCGTGACTGACAACCACTTCCGTTCTACCTTAGGCCGGGCGCATATCTCTTAGATTCCCCAACAGAATCTTCGTGGTATAAGCTAGATAGATGGCGGCATTCATGGGAATCTAGAAAGTCTAACCTTGTCTGTGGTATTCCGAGTAGGATTCCGGGAATCCGGAAAGTCTAACCTTGTCCGTGGTATTCCGAGTAGGATTCCGGTATTGAATGACTGTGACGAGCTTCAAACTCCTGAAGGCTGGGCGTTAGTGACAGACGCAAAAGAATCAAGGGATTCTATTCCAACCTGATTGAGAACCGACAGATGATTAGCCGTGCTGTGACAGAGCATAGGACCATTTTCACTGAAAGGATGGGATGTAGCCATTGACAACGGTGATGCCCTACATACAGCTTGCCATGGAAAGGAGTAAGAAGGATTGGATGAATGTAATAAGAAAGTAGAAATACAAGAGGAGCACAGCATCTCCATACGCCTATCTGAAATTCCCACTATTGATTTACATAAATATTTCTATCGTATTTTATTTTCTTTTTATTATTTATTATTAATTTTCAAACTTATCATAAACCAATTTAATCCGCCTAACTGAGATTTACAAGGTGACCATAGCTTGCTTCATACCAACAATCTCCGTGGGATCGACCCTTACTCACGTAAGGTACTACTTGGACGACCCAGTGCACTTGCTGGTTAGCTGAATGGAGTTGTGATCATAAATTCCAATAGAGCCAATATTTAAATTTCATACAAGTACAAAGAGACCAAATTTTTGGTGATCACAATTTCATCCACCAGTGGGCTCTCTTGTTTGCTCCATCCTTTTCTTAGTGATGGGTGATGAGCGGATAATTTATACGCTTTTTGGCACTGTTTTTAGTATGTTTTTAGTACATTTTAGTTAGTTTTTAGCATGTTTTTATTAGTTTTTATTTAAAATTCACTTTTCTTGGCTTTACTATGAGTTTGTGTGTTTTTCTGTGATTTCAGGTAATTTCTGGCTGAAATTGAGGGACCTGAGCAAAAATCTGATTCAGAGGCTAAAAAAGGACTGCAGATGCTGTTGGATTCTGACCTCCTTGCACTCGAAGTGGATTTTCTGGAGCTACAAAAGCCCAATTTACGCGCTCTCAATTGCGTTGGAAAGTAGACATCCTGGGCTTCCAGCAATGTATAATAGTCCATACTTTGCTCGAGATTTGATGGCCCAAACCGGCGTTGCAAATCAGCTTCAGAATTCCCAGCGTTTAACGCCGGAACTGGCACAAAAATTGGAGTTAAACGCCCAAACTGGCACAAAAGCTGGCGTTTAACTCCAGGAAAAGTCTCTACACATGAAAGCTTCAATGCTCAGCCCAAGCACACACCAAGTTGCCCTCGGAAGTGGATTTTTACGTCATTTACTCATTTCTGTATATCCTAGGTTACTAGTTCACTATTAATAGGACCTTTTGACATTGTATCTCTACCTCATGACACATTACACGTTTCATACTATATCTTCTACGACATGAGTCTCTAAACCCCATGGTTGGGGGTGAGGAGCTCTGCTGTGTCTTGATGGATTAATGCAATTACTACTGTTTTTCATTCAATCACACTTTCTTCCATTCTAAGATATCACTTGTTCCTCAACTTGATGAATGTGATGATCCGTGACACTCATCATCATTCCCACCTATGAACGTGTGCCTGACAACCACCTCCGTTCTACCTTAGATTGAGTGGATATCTCTTGGATTCTTTAGCCAGAATCTTCGTGGTATAAGCTAGAATCCATTGGCAGCCATTCTTGAGAATCCGGAAGGTCTAAACCTTGTCTGTGGTATTCCGAGTAGGATTCAAGAATTGAATGACTGTGACGAGTTTCAAACTCTTGAAGGCTGGGCGTTAGTGACAGACGCAAAAGAATCACTAGATTCTATTCCAACCTGATTGAGAACCGATAAATGATTAGCCGTGCTGTTACAGAGCGCGTTGAACATTTTCACTGAGAGGAGGGAGGTAGCCATTGACAACGGTGAAACCCTACATACAGCTTGCCCTGGAAGGAGCCTTGTGTGCTTGAAGAAGAAGACAGTAGGAAAGCAGAGATTCAGAAGATAGAGCATCTCCAAAACCTCAACCTGTTCTCCATTACTGCAAAACAAGTATTTATTTCATGTTCTTTTACTCATCACAATTAAACCTCAGAATTATTGATATCCTGACTAAGAGTTACAAGATAACCATAGCTTGCTTCAAGCCGACAATCTCCGTGGGATCGACCCTTACTCACGTAAGGTATTACTTGGACGACCCAGTGCACTTGCTGGTTAGTTGTGCGGAATTGCAAAAGTGTGATTGCAATTTCGTGCACCAAGTTTTTAGCGTCGTTGTCGGGGATTGTTCGAGTTTGGACAACTGATGGTTTATCTTGTTGCTTAGATTAGGAATATTTTATTTTTGTTGGTTTAGAGTCTTTTATTTAAGTTTAGTTTCATATTTTAAGTTTGGTGTCAATTGCATGCTTTGGTTTTCTTTTAATTTTTCGAATTTGCATGTTCTTAGTCCTTTCTTGATCTTTAAAAATTCTAAGTTTGGTGTCTTCCTTGTGTTTTTCTTTAGGTTTTCGAAAATTTGTGTTTGATTTTCTAAAAAATTTTAAGTTTGGTGTCATTTTGTTGTTTTTCTCTTTCCTCTTTTCAAAAATCAAATCTTTTTCAAAATAATTTTCAATCGTATCTTCTCAATTGCTAATTCCAAAATCTTTTTAAGTAATTAATTGATTTAGTTTTCAATTTGCTTTGATTTTATTCTCTTTTGGTTTTTGAATTTTTATTTTATTTTTCATTCATTTTAGTTTATTATTTTCGATTACTTTTTAAAAAAATAAATAAAAATAAAATAATATCCACATCATCTCCCTTTCTCCATCATGGACCTAAGTGGAATTGAGCAGTCCAGAAGGACTCTGGGGTCATATGCTAACCCCACTACAGCTGCATATGGGAGTAGCATCTGTATACCTCCCATTAAAGCAAGCAGCTTTGAGCTAAATCCTCAACTCATTATCATGGTGCAACAAAATTGCCAGTATTTCGGTCTTCCACAGGAAGAACCTAGTGAGTTTCTGGCATAATTCTTACAAATTGCTGACATAGTACGTGATAAAGAGGTGGATCAGGATGTCTACAGACTATTACTGTTTCCATTTGCTGTAAAAGATCAAGCTAAGAGGTGGTTGAATAACCAACCTACAGCAAGCATAAAAACATGGAGACAGTTATCAGACAAATTCCTGAATCAATTCTACCCTCCAAAAAGGATGACACAACTAAGGTTGGACATCCAAGGCTTTAAACAAGAGGATAATGAATCCCTTTATAATGCCTGGGAGAGGTACAAAGGTATGCTAAGAAAATGCCCCTTTGAAATATTTTCAGAGTGGGTACAGTTAGACATATTCTACTATGGGCTTACAGAAAAAACTCAGATATCTCTAGACCACTCAGCTGGTGGATCTATACATATGAGGAAGACGATTGAAGAGGCTCAGGAGCTCATAGATAATGTTGCTAGAAATCAACATCTACACTCAAGCAGTGAGTCCTCTACAAAAGAAGAAGCTATGGCAGTAACTACTTTCTAGGGTTTATCTTGTATTGATTTTTGGGGATTTTATCAACTTTTACCCACATTTATTCAATGAAATAGCATGGTTTTATAACATCTCCTTTAATTGTGCTTAAGAGTGAAAACATGATTTTTAGGTCTTAAAATAAATAAATTTAATTCACCTTGATTCCATTAGATGCCTTGATATGTTTTTTAAGTGATTTAAGGTTTAGGAGGCAAAGATTGTATCAAGGGAATGAAGAAAGAAAGCATGAAAAGTTGGAGAACTCATGAAGAAATGAAAGAACCGGAAAGCTGTCAAGCCGACCTCTTCACACTTAAACGACCATAACTTGAGCTACAGAGGTCCAAATGATGCGGTTCCAGTTGGGTTGGAAAGCTAACATCCGCGGCTTCGAAACGATATAAGATTTGCCATAGTTGCATCGCGCATAAGGGCGCGCACGCGCACGGCACGCGGATGTGCTGATGGTGGCACATGACCCACTTAATGCAACACGTGGCTAGCGATTTTAGAAGCCTTGTGGGCCCAATCCAACTCATTTCTGATGCTATTTAAGCCAAGGATTAAAGGGGAATCAAGATACTTTTCATACTTTGATCATTAGTCATAGTTTTAGTTTAGAGTAGTTTTAGAGAGAGAAGCTCTCACTTCTCTCTAGAATTAGGATTAGGTTTAGGTTAATCTCTCTTCTTAGATCTAGGTTTAATTCATGCTTTAATTCGCTTCTCCTCTATCAATTCTTACTCTTCTCATCTTCCTCTTTCTAGTTATGTGCTTTAATAAGTGTAATTCTTCATCTTGTTTTGGATAGATTGTTGTTCTTTTGTTTTCTTTCAATAATGCAATTTGAGGTAATTCATGATAATTGTGATTTCCTTGATTGTTGTTGTTAGTTCATTTCAATAATTGTTGTTAGATTCTATTATCGTTATCAATTTACTATGCTTTCCTTTTATGCCTTCCAAGTGTTTGATGAAATGCTTGGTTGGATTTTAGTGTAGGTTTTGTTCCTCTTGGCCTAGGTAGAGTAATTAGTGACTCTTGAGTTATCTAAACCCTTTGTTGATTGATAATTAGAAGTTGCTAATTAATTTGAATGCTTTTAAAGCTAGTCTTTCCTTTAGGAGTTGATTAGGACTTGAGGAATCAAATTGATTCATCCACTTGACTTTCCTCCATGGTTAGAGGTTAACTAAGTGGGAGCAATGGACAATTTGTTATCACAATTGAAGAGGATAACTAGGATAGGACTTCTAATTCTCATATCTTGCCAAGAGATTTGTTAGTTGTTAGTTTATTTTCTTTGCCATTTATATTTCTTGTCCAAAATCTTAAAAACCCCAAATATAACTCACAACCAATAACAAGACACCTCATTACAATTCCTAGGGAGAACAACCCGAGGTCCAATACTTCGGTTTATAAATTTTAGGGGTTTGTACTAGTGACAAACAACTTTTTGTATGAAAGGATTATTGTTTGGTTTAGAAACTATACTTTACAACGAGAATTCATTAGTGAAATTCTAAACCGTCAAAAATTCAATCATCAAAATGGTGCCGTTGCCGGGGATTTGTAATGGTGTTATGTTATTGGTTATTGTACATATGTGAATATTGTAAATATCTTGTCTTTTGCTTGTTTACTAGATTTTGTTAGTTTTATTTTGTCTTTCCATAATGAATTCTCCCTATGGCTATGAGTTTGATTCTAGTTTTGTTGTAGGAAATGTGCACCTCAATGATGACACTCATTATGGATGGAACCAACAAAGATGGGAGGAGCCTCAAGGAATTGATCACTCCTATTGGCAACAACCTCCGGATACTTATAGGTATAATTCCCATCCTAATGCATGTCAATTTAACGGCTATGATGACTCTTTTTGTGACACTCAACAACCATCCTCATATGCCTATGAATCTCATCCTCAACATGAACCTCAACCATTCTCACAAGCCTTTCATTACCAAACACCACCCTATGATCCATATCCATCATATGACCAAACCCCCATACCATATTCTTATGACCATTATGAGCAAGAACCCTTAGAACCACCACAACCCTATCAAGATTACTCCCAAGAACCACCTCAATACACACAATCTCCACAACCTTACCAAGAAGAACCACCTTCCTATTATGAATTCTCTCTCCAAAATGATGAACCTTCCTACTCACCCCAAACCCCAATAGACGATCCTCTCACTTTGTTACTTCAAGGACAAGAGGCCATGAAGCGGGATACACTTGAGTTTGTGACCAACTTGACTAAGGTAGTGCACGCTGTAGCCTACCAATGTTTGAACACTCAAGGTACTTTCGTAGCCACATGCGAAAAATCTAAAGAAGAGCAAAGTATGAAGGAGAAATTAGACAATCCGGTAGAGAAGGGAGAATCAAGTTTTTTGTTGGAACAATTGGAGGAGCCTATGATCATTGAAGAAAAGGAAGAGGTGGTTGAAGATTTAGGAGATGTTGAAAGTCCATGGGAATGTAGCATCATGGAGAACTCTTCCAAGAAGCTTGATATCGATGTTGAGGAGGGTGCGCAACCTCCAAGGTATATCATCGTTGGAGACTTGGAAGAGGCTTATCAAGAGATGGATTCAATCATGGATGAATTTCTCTCTACAATGGAATCATCTCCCATTGGACATAAAGTTGAAGTTACAAAAGAGTGTGCACAACCTCCCATACCCTTGGTAAGCAATGAAAAAGAGAGTGAATTAGAGGAGAGCTACCAAGAGGAAAAAGTTGGCATGGTGTATATCGAAATTGAAGAATATGAAGAGGTTGACCAAGAAATGAATTTATTCATCAATGAATTCCTATCCAAAATTGACTCACCTCCCATTGGGCAAGATGAAGTTCTTGAAGACAACACCAAGCCAAGTGAAAAAGGGGAAAAGGTTGAAATTGAAGAAGCTTGCGAAGAGGTGAAGGTACACAAAGAAGAGCCCAAAGAAGTAGACCTTGCATTGTCTAAGTGTAGGGAGGTCTCCCTCCCCAAGTCACCATCCAACACAACATTCGAGTGGGTAAAACTCTTATCCCTAAGCCTTACTTTCTCACTTGAATATGGTTTAATTGAAAATGATGGTCAACTTAGAGCTCTTTGTGGAGTTAAGAGTATAAGAGAGTTGTGTAGTGGTTGGAAACATCATTCTAAGCTCATGACGGTTGTAAGCTCAAAATTAAAGAGCAATGGTTAGTGTGGAACCAAATGGCATGGGTCTAGGAAGTTGTTTGGAAGCTTCTTTGAGAATTCCAAGGCCATACCACCCGGATGGAATAATGACGATCAATCTAAGGACGGGTGTCAAAACAAAGTGTCGGATCCCGGATCGCACAACGAAAATCAAATTTGGGAGCTCATGGTTTGTGGAGAACTCCATCAAAGCTTGAAGATATTGAAATTGAGGAATGGAGCTTATTGGAGATTCAAGCATTGGTGGAAGTTCCAAGATGAGTATAAGCACAAGCCACCTTGAGAGGAGCTCCCCATAAGTCCAACTTAAGGACAATAAACAAAAGTGCTAGGTGGGAGACACCCCACCATGGTAACATCTTTTCATTTTCTTTCTTTGTAAATATTGGTAGAATTCGTTTAATTTCATGTTTTTATTGGTTTGTTAAGTTTAGTTAGAGGTATAACATGATAAATAAGGTTTTAGGGTGTTTTGGTAGCAGTTTGGAGGATTGAAAGGCTTGGATTGGTGCAAGAACTTAGAAAAAAAATTTTTGAAAAACAGAACACCATCCACGCGTGCGCGCACATAACGCGTACGCACACCTGAGCATTATTCGACCATCCACGCGGACGCGCACTGTACGCATACGCGTGGATGCAAAATTTTACCTCCAGCCAAAAACCCGAGAGTTAGGCCTGCACTGTGCGAACATTGGGCCTAAGGCACAAGTCTCTGCACGCGTGCGCGCACCTGGCGCGTACGCGCACATGATCTTAAATTCGCTATGCAAGCACACGCACGCTGTGCGCGCGCGCGTCGATTGCACGATCTACACTCCTGGTACTTTTACCCGAGAGTTGTGCCAGACTTGGGCCAAAATTATGCCTCTCGCCTAACTCGACGCACGCGTGCGCGCACCTGGCGTGTACGCGTCCTTCAACCAATATGCTCATTGACGTGTAAATGTGCATGACACGTAGGCGTCGTTAAAAAAAAAAGAAAGTTTTTTTTTCTCCCTTCCATTTTCTTTTGCTTATCACATTCGCATACTTCTACTCTTCCCATTTTCATTTAGTTTTTGTAGCATGTTTGCGTTTTTTTAAGTCATTTTAATAATGGTGTTGCATCCTCCTACTCAATTGTTGAGGATTCCTTGCATTACTTTGGTGCCTCTTGACTTGTTTCATATTGTTGGGTGATGTTTCTCTTCAAATCAATGCTCAATCTTTTATGCACTTGTGTTCTTTGTGCATTGATATGACCTTATATTGTCTTTCATGGCCCACTCTCTCTTGTTCGAACTTGATGCTCATCATGCTCTTCAGGCTTTGCCCTTACTCTTGCATCAAGTATCATTGATATGTCATTTTTTCTTATTGTTTCCTCCTCTACATGTTGTAGCTACCATGTAGTAGAGAACCATACATTTATTTGGCATTAGCCCCCGCATATGTTCTATTTGCTTTGATATCTTTGTTATAGGCTTAACTTTCTTTCTTTTTCTTTCCTTTTAGGTTGGCCACCAAGAAGGGAGAAAGAAAAAGCTGTTAAATGGGGCAACAAACAAGTCATCCGCACAACCATTTGAGGAGCTCATCAATTGTAGCAACCCGCCCACCTTGCTCTTCTTTGAATGCACCGAGGAGGGTGCAATCTTCAAGTGTGGGGAGGTCGTTCGACCGATCTCCATGGGTAACAATTTCCTTTTCAACACCAATGTTAGTTAGTTATTGCATTTGCGTGATAGGTTGCATGTTAGTTAGAATTTGTACATATTTTTACCACTTCTTTCTTATTAGGACTACTTGGTTAGGGTGATGATTTTCTTTCCGAGAAACTATTCTAGGGCAACCTACCAATTTGAAAAAAAAATTTTGTTGAACTTGCTTGAATGAATTTATTTTGGAACATGGATTTTGAGCTAAGAACACAAGCAAGTGAGATTTGAGCCTAATGGTGTGGTTACATCTTATAACGACTTATTTTTCCTTCTTGTGTGCATTATTCTCTTTCTATGATTGTAATCTTTGATTTGTTTGACTCTTTATGTCCATTATTTTGTGTATTCATGCATTTATATGATTGAGGCCATCATTTCATTAGCTCACTTACCCAAATGGCCTTACCTTTTATCTTCATTTGTTAGCCAAATTTGAGCCTACGATTAACCCACTTTGTTCTTAATTTAACACATTACAAGCCTTAAGGCGAAAAACAATAAATGTCCTTATTTGGATCTTTGATTAGCTTAGGCTAGTGTGTGTGAGTACCATTCAAGTGTGGGAACCTTGGGACATTGAGTGAATAAAAGGGTAGTTTTGTATTTTTATTGAAATTATTGGGAATTAGGTACATACTCATGTATTGATCAAACGTAAAACCTTATGCATTGATGCTCTTGTATATAAAAAAAATGAAATGAGAAAAAGAAAATAAAAAAAGAAAAAGAAAAAAACAATATGGAAAAAAAAGAAAAAAATATATATAGAAAAAGAAAGAAAAAGAAGAAAAAAAGAAAAGTAATAAAAATGGGACAAAATGCCCCAAAGTAAAGCTCAAATAAAAGTCAATGCATATGTGTTGTGAAATGAAAAGAGAATGCATAAGTATGTGGAAAAGTGAGAAATGGGTAGTGAGGTTAGAATTCAATTGTATAGGATGTCATAAGGTTAGGTGGGAAGTTTAAGCTTATCAAAGATTCAAATTTTAAGCTCACTTGACCAAATATGCACTCCTACCTTGACCCTAGCCCCATTACAACCTAAAGAAAAGACCTCATGATACTTGTATGTATGCATGAAATATATGTTGATTATTAGAAGAAAAACAAATCTTGGAAAGCATGATTAGGGGAGAATTGAGTGAATCAACCCCAAACACCGAGCGACTAGAGTACAAACACTTCCGGTAAGGGTTCGATGCTCAACTCCTTGATTCCCGGCTTTCATGAGCGTTCTTTTTGCAAGTCTATTTGAACTTCATTTCCATACTTGAATTGGTAGGATTCATGAATCGTCATATGACCTTAGCCCTACCCGTTTATACATACACTTGGAGGATTGATTTATTTTTAACCAAGTAGGTAAAACCATTTTGCATTTAGTTGCATATAGTTTAGGTTGCATATAGTTTATTTACATTGAATAAATGTTGATACCCTTTGTTTTTCACTTGGCTTAAGCATGAGGACATGCTTGGTTTAAGTGTGGGGAGGTTGATAAACCCCATTTGTAGGGTTTATCTTGTATTGATTTTTGAGGATTTTATCACCTTTTACCCACATTTATTCAATGAAATAGCATGGTTTTATAACTTCTCCTTTAATTGTGCTTAAGAGTGAAAACATGATTTTTAGGTCTTAAAATAAATAAATTTAATTCACCTTGATTCCATTAGATACCTTGATATGTTTGTTAAGTGATTTAAGGTTTAGGAGGCAAAGATTGTATCAAGGGAATGAAGAAAGAAAGCATGAAAAGTTGGAGAACTCACAAAGAAATGAAAGAACCGGAAAGCTGTCAAGCCGACCTCTTCGCACTTAAACGACCATAAATTGAGCTACAGAGGTCCAAATGATGCGGTTCTAGTTGGGTTGGAAAGCTAACATCTGGGGCTTCGAAATGATATAAGATTTGCCAAATTTTCATCGCGCATAGGAGCGCGCACGCGCACGGTACGCGGACGCGCCGATGGTGGCACATGACCCACTTAATGCAACACGTGACCAGCGATTTTAGAAGCCTTGTGGGCCCAACCCAACTCATTTCTGATGCTATTTAAGCCAAGGATTGAAGGGGAATCAAGATACTTTTCATACTTTGATCATTAGTCATAGTTTTAGTTTAGAGTAGTTTTAGAGAGAGAAGCTCTCACTTCTCTCTAGAATTAGGATTAGGTTTAGGTTAATCTCTCTTCTTAGATCTAGGTTTAATCCATGCTTTGATTCACTTCTCCTCTATCAATTCTTACTCTTCTCATCTTCCTCTTTCTAGTTTTGTGCTTTAATAAGTGTAATTCTTCATCTTGTTTTGTATAGATTGTTGTTCTTTTGTTTTCTTTCAATAATGCAATTTGAGGTAATTCATGATAATTGTGATTTCCTTGATTGTTGTTGTTAGTTCATTTCAATCATTGTTGTTAGATTCTATTCTCGTTATCAATTTACTATACTTTCCTTTTATGCCTTCCAAGTGTTTGATGAAATGCTTGGTTGGATTTTAGTGTAGGTTTTGTTCCTCTTGGCCTAGGTAGCGTAATTAGTGACTCTTGAGTTATCTAAACCCTTTGTTGATTGATAATTAAAAGTTGCTAATTAATTTGAATGCCTTTAAAGCTAGTCTTCTCTTTAGGAGTTGATTAGGACTTGAGGAATCAAATTGATTCATCCACCTGACTTTCCTCCATGGTTAGAGGTTAACTAAGTGGGAGCAATGGACAATTTGTTATCACAATTGAAGAGGATAACTAGGATAGGACTTCTAATTCTCATATCTTGCCAAGAGCTTTGTTAGTTGTTAGTTTATTTTCTTTGCCATTTATGTTTCTTGTCCAAAATCTTAAAAACCCCAAATATAACTCACAACCATAACAAGACACTTCATTACAATTCTTAGGGAGAACGACCCGAGGTCCAATACTTCGGTTTATAAATTTTAGGGGTTTGTACTAGTGACAAACAACTTTTTGTATGAAAGGATTATTGTTTGGTTTAGAAACTATACTTTACAACGAGAATTCATTAGTGAATTTCTAAACCGTCAAAAATCCAATCATCAATACTGTTGCTAGAAATCAACATCTATACTCAAGCAGTAAGTCCTCTACAAATGAAGAAGCTATGGCAGTAACTACTGATCCCAATCCTCAAGAACAGATTGTTGAGCTTAATCAGCAATTACTCTTGATGACAAAACAGTTAGCAGACTTTAAAGAGATGCTCCAAGAAACTAAAATTGCTAACAAGAATATAGAATCACAGTTGAATCAGACAAAACAGCAGTTATCTAAACAGATAACATAAGAATGCCAAGCAGTTCAACTAAGGAGTGGGAAGACATTAAATAACACTGCTCAAAGTGGCAAAAAGCCAAGAAAGGAACAATTGACAGAGGATAACCAAACCACTGCCCAAAATCCCTATGAGGACAGTAAGAGCCCAGAGAGGAATACTCCTGGCGTTCAAACGCCAGAAAGGGGGGAAAAGTTGGCGTTAAACGCCCATTCCTTGCCCAGTTTTGGCGTTCAAACGCCAGAAAAGGGTGGAAAGCTGGCGTTAAACGCCCATCCTGCACCCATTCCTGGCGTTCAAAGGCCAATGAGGGATCAGACACCTGAGAGTGCTAATAGTAACCCCTCTAAGAAGGCTTCTCCAACCACCTCTGTAGGGAATAAACCTGCAGCAACCAAGGTTAAAGAATATAAAGCCAAGATGCCTTATCCTCAGAAACTCCGCCAAGCAGAACAGGATAAGCAATTTGCCCGCTTTGCAGACTATCTCAATACTCTTGAAATAAAGATTCTGTTTGTAGAGGCACTTGAGCAAATACCTTCTTATGCTAAGTTCATGAAAGAGATCTTAAGTCATAAGAAGGATTGGAGAGAAACTGAAAAGGTGTTTCTCACTGAAGAATGCAGTGCAGTCATTCTGAAAAGCTTACTAGAGAAGCTTCAAGATCCAGGAAGCTTTATGATACCATGCACATTAGAAGGTGCTTGTACCAAGACAGCCCTATGTGACCTTGGAGCAAATATCAACCTAATACCTGCATCCACTATCAGAAAGCTTGGGTTGGCTGAAGAAGTCAAACCAACCCGAATATGTCTCCAACTTGCTGATGGCTCCATTAAATATCCATCAAGCATAATTGAGGACATGATTGTCAAGGCGGGGCCATTTGCCTTTCCAACTGACTTTGTAGTGTTGGAAATGGAGGAGTACAAGAGTGCAACTCTCATCCTAGGAAGACCCTTCTTGGCAACTGGACGAACTCTTATTGATGTACAAAAAGGGAAAGTGACCCTGAGAGTCAATGAGGATGAGTTCAAGTTGAATGCTGTCAAAGCTATGCAGCATCCAGACATATCAAATGACTGCATGAGTGCTGATATTATTGACTCTTTAGTGGAAGAGATCAATATGACTGAGAGTCTCGAATCAGAGCTAGAGGATATCTTTAAAGATGTTCAGCCTGACCTGGAGGAACCAGAGGAAATAAAAAAACCTCTGAAAATTCCTCAGGAAGAGGATAAGCCTCCTAAACCCGAGTTCAAGCCACTACCACTATCCCTGAAGTATGCATTTCTGGGAGAAGGTGACACTTTTCCAGTGATCATAAGCTCTGCTTTAAATTCACAGGAAGAGAAAGCACTAATTCAAGTGCTAAAGACACACAAGATAGCTCTTGGGTGGTCCATAAATGATCTTAAGGGCATTAGCCCAGCAAGATGCATGCACAAGATCCTATTGGAAGATAATGCCAAGCCAGTGGTTCAACCACAGAGGCGGCTAAATCCAGCCATGAAGGAGGTAGTGCAGAAAGAGGTCACTAAGTTACTAGAGGCTGGGATTATTTATCCTATTTCTGATAGCCCCTGGGTGAGCCCTGTCCAAGTTGTCCCCAATAAGGGAGGCATGACAGTGGTTCATAATGAAAAAAATGAACTAGTTCCTACAAGAATAGTTACAGGGTGGCGTATGTGTATTGTCTACAGAAGGCTCAATACAGCCACCAGGAAGGATCATTTTCCTTTACCATTCATAGACCAGATGCTAGAAAGACTAGCGGGTCACAATTATTACTGCTTTTTGGATGGCTATTCAGGCTATAATCAAATTGCAATGGAACCTCAAGATCAAGAGAAAACAGCATTCACCTGTCCTTCTGGCGTGTTTGCTTACAGAAGAATGCCTTTTGGTCTATGCAATGCACCTGCAACTTTTCAGAGGTGCATGCTCTCCATCTTCTCTGATATGGTACAGAAGCTCCTGGAAGTCTTCATGGGTGACTTCTCAGTATTTGGAGACTTATTCAGCTCCTGTCTTGATCATCTAGCACTTGTCCTGAAAAGATGCCAAGAGACTAACCTGGTTTTAAACTGGGAGAAATGTCACTTTATGGTGACTGAAAGAATTGTCCTTGGGCACAAAATTTCAAGCAAGGGAATAGAGGTGGATCAAGCAAAGGTAGAGGTAATTGAAAAATTACCATCACCTGCCAATGTTAAGGCAATCAGAAGCTTTCTAGGGCATGCAGGATTCAACAGAAGGTTTACAAAGGATTTTTCAAAAATTGCAAAACCTCTAAGCAACCGGCTAGTTGCTGACACACCATTTGTGTTTGACACACAGTGTCTGCAGGAGTTTGAGACCCTGAAAGCCAAGCTGGTCACAGCACCAGTCATCTCTGCACCAGACTGGACATTACCATTCGAACTAATGTGTGATGCCAGTGACCATGCCATTGGTACAGTGTTCGGACAGAGGCATAACAAGCTTCTGAACGTCATTTATTATGCTAGCCGTGTTCTAAATGAAGCACAGAAGAATTACACGACCACAGAAAAAGAGTTACTTGCAGTGGTCTATGCCATTGACAAGTTTAGATCCTATTTAGTAGGGTCAAAAGTGATTGTGTACACTGACCATGTTGCTCTTAAATACTTACTCACAAAGCAGGATTCAAAACCCAGGCTCATAAGGTGGGTGCTGCTTCTGCAAGAGTTTGATATAGAAATAAGAAACAGAAAAGGGACAGAAAACCAAGTAGCTGATCATCTGTCCCGAATAGAACCAGTAGCTGGGGCGTCCCTCCCTTCTACTGAGATCTCTGAGACATTTCCAGATGAGCAACTCTTTGCTATTCAGAAAGCTCCATGGTTTGCAGACATTGCAAATTATAAAGCTGTAAGGTTCATACCCCAGGAGTACAGCAAGGTGCAAAGAAAGAAATTAATTTCAGATGCCAAGTACTACCTATGGGATGAGCCATATCTCTTTAAGAGATGTGCAGACAGAATGATCCGCAGATGTGTACCTAGAGAGGAAGCACAAAGGATCCTATGGCATTGCCATGGATCATAGTATGGGGGACATTTCGGAGGTGAGCGAACAGCCACTAAGGTCCTCCAATGTGGCTTCTACTGGCCTACTCTCTATAGAGATGCCCGAGAGTTTGTGTGTAACTGTGACAGTTGCCAAAGAGCTAGTAACTTGCCTCATGGGTACGCCATGCCTCAAAAAGGGATCTTAGAGATTGAATTGTTTGATGTATGGGGTATTGACTTCATGGGTCCTTTTCCACCATCATACTCAAACACTTACATTCTGGTGGCAGTGGACTATGTATCTAAATGGGTAGAAGCAATTGTCACACCCACTAATGATACTAAGACCGTGCTGAAATTCCTCCAGAAACACATCTTCAATAGGTTTAGTGTTCCCAGAGTACTAATTAGTGACGGGGCACTCATTTCTGCAATAAACAGCTGTACTATGCTATGGTCCGTTATGGAATTAGCCACAAAGTAGCAACTTCGTATCATCCACAGACAAATGGGCAAGCTGAGGTCTCTAACAGAGAGCTAAAAAGAATCCTAGAACAGACTGTAATTGCCCGTAGAAAGGATTTGGCAAAGAGCTTGGATAATGCTCTGTGGGCATACAAAACAGCATTCAAGACTCCTATAGGAACCTCTCCATACCAACTTGTGTATGGCAAGGCCTGTCATCTGCTCATGGAACTGGAACATAAAGCCTACTGGGCAACCAGATTCCTAAACATGGATGCTAAGTTAGCCGGTGAAAAAAGATTGCTCCAACTAAATGAGCTAGAGGAGTTCAGACTCAGTGCCTTTGAAAATACAAAAATTTATAAGGAAAAGGCAAAGAAGTGGCATGACAAGAAGTTGTCATCCAGAGTCTTTGAGCCAGGACAAAAAGTTCTGCTCGTCAATTCTAGGCTCAGACTATTCCCAGGAAAACTTAAATCCCGGTGGAGGGGTCCATATGTGATTACAAGAGTGTCACCATATGGATATGTTGAGCTTCAGGATATTGATTCTGATAAAAGGTTCATTGTTAATGGACAGAGGATCAAACATTATCTTGAAAGCAATTTTGAGCAAGAATGCTCAAAACTGAGGCTTGAATGAATCTCAGTAAAGCTCCAGCTAAAGACAATAAAGAAGCGCTTGCTGGGAGGCAACCCAGTCATTACCAGGTTATCTGTTTTATTTAATAAAAGTTTGATACATATTTTCAAAGGTTGATCATCAAAATTGAAGGAATTCACAGAGTTACAGAAGGATTCAGTGCAAAAAGCAGAGAAAAGGAGCTTGCTGGCAAAAAAACGCCAATAAAGGGAACTCTGGGCGTTAAACGCCAGAATGGATACCATTCTGGGCGTTTAACGCCAGTAAAGGTAACATTTTGGGCGTTAAACGCCAGAATGGGTACCATTCTGGGCGTTTAACGCCAGAATTGCAGCATCCTGGGCGTTTAGCAAAACGCCCAGTGATAAAGGGGTTTCTGGCGTTTAACGCCAGCCAGGGTACATGGCTGGGCGTTAAACGCCCATAATGGCCACCAATTGGGCGTTAAACGCCAGAATGGATACCATTCTGGGCGTTTAACGCTAGAAAGGTAGGGGACAGAGATTTTGTTTTCCACTTCAATTTTTTTTCAAACTTTCTTGTTTTGATCCATAATTTTCTGCATAAACACATTACAAACTTTCATCATTCACCTTCAAATTTAAAAAAAAAATTAAAATCATTCTTCAAATCTCTTTCAAATCCTTTCCAAATCTTCTTCAAAAACTCAAATATCTTCTTAAATTCTTTCCATATCTTCTCAAATCTCCTTCAAAATTTTCAAAATCTCTCCCCCTCCCTTATAAATACACGTTCGGCCATCCCCCTTTCCCCCCATTCGAATTTGCTCTCCTCCTCTCTCTCCTCTTTCCTTTCTTTTCCTTGAGGACAAGCAAACCTCTAAGTTTGGTGTGTTTTTCCGTGATCACTAAGCTAAGGCTCATCAAGATCATGGCTCCCAAAGGAAAACAAACCAATTCAAGAGGCAAGAAAGAGAATGCTCCAAAGGATCTTTGGAGTCAAGACAGGTTCTTAACCAAAGAACATGCAGACCATTACCACTAAATAATGGGTCTAAGATCAGTGATCCCAGAAGATAAATTTGATCTGAAAGAAGATGAATATCCGGAGATCCAAGAGTAAATTCGAAACAGAGGATGGGAAGTTCTAACCAACCCTGAGACAAAGGTTGGAAGAAACATGGTTCAGGAATTCTACTCAAATCTGTGGTTGACAGATAAGTAGAGAATGACTAGAACTGCTTTTCATACCTACAGAACCATGGTCAGAGGGAGAATTATTTACTTCCATCTGGACAAAATAAGAGAGGTCTTCAAATTGCCTTAACTACAAGATGATCCTGAATCCTTTAATAGGAGAATGGTGAGAGTAGATAAGGGGTTGGATCAAGTTCTAGAGGACATATGCCTCCCTGGAACCAAGTGGATGACCAATTCAAAAGGTGTCCCAAACCAACTCAAGAGGGGAGATCTCAAACCAGTTGCAAGAGGTTGGTTAGACTTCATTGGGCGTTCTATTTTGCCCACTAGTAACCGTTCTGAGGTTACTATCAAGAGAGCAGTGATGATTCATTGCATTATGCTGGAAAAGAAGTGAAGATTCATCATCTGATTGCTTGTGAGATTTACACAATTGTAAACAAGAACTCCACTGAAGCCAAACTGGCTTGCCCAAGCTTAATCTCTTTGCTATGTAAAGATGCTGGGGTGAGGATGGGAGTAGATGAATTCATCCCAATTGAACGCCCAATCACCAAGAAGTCAATGGAAGGACAAATGCAAGATAACTCTATCAAAAGGAGGGCGCAGGAGTTCCTCCCTGAACTTCCTGAAATTGACTACTGAACCCGCCTAGAAGCATCTGTTGCCAAGCTGCAAGAAGCTATAGAACAAATTAAGGAAGAACAGCAGAATCAAAACTGCATGCTCTGCAAATTGCTGAAGGAACAAGAGAAGCAGGGGCGTGAGCTACAGAAGCTGAAGCGCCAGAAGCTCTCCCTTGAAGGGTCAAATACCCCACAAGTTAAGGGAGCATCCACTTCTCAAGATCAAGGTTGTTGAGTCCTAACTCTATGATAACCTCTATCATTAGGAGTCTATTTTAGAGTCATTTAAAATTTTGTTTTCTATTACTATTAGTCCTATCTTATATCTATTTTTGAATCTTGCTCTTAATTCATGATTAATAAAATTTAAGGTTCATGTCTTAAAGCTATGAATGTCCTATGAATCTATCACCTCTCTTAAATGAAAAATGCTTTAATCACAAAAGAACAAGAAGTACAGGATTTTGAATTCATCTCTGAAACTAGTTGAATTAGTTTGATGTGGTGACAATACTTTTTGTTTTCTGAATGAATGCTTGAACAGTGCATATGTCTTTTGAATTTTTTGATTAAAGAATGTTAAACTTGTTGGATCTTGAAAGAATGATGGAAAAGGAGAAATGTTATTGAGGATCTGAAAAATCATCAAATTGATTCTTGAAGCAAGAAAAAGCAGTGAAAAAAAAAGGAAGAGAGAAAAAAATATATATATTTAATAAATAGTGATCCAAGGCAAAAATAGTGTGCTTAAGAACCCTGGACACCTTTAATTGGGGACTCTGGCAAAGCTGAGTCACAATCAGAAAAGGTTCACCTAGTTATGTGTCTGTGGCGTGTATGTATCCGGTGGTAATACTGGAAGACAAAGTGCTTTGGGCCACAGCCAAGACTCATAAAGTAGCTATGTTCAAGAATCATCATACTTAACTAGGAAAATCAATAACACTATCTGAATTCTGAGTTCCTATAGATGCCAATCATTCTAAACTTCAAAGGATAAAGTGAGATGCCAAAACTGTTCAAAAGCAAAAAGCTACTAGTCCCGCTCATCTAATTGGAGCTAAGTTTCATTGCTATTTTGGTGTCTATAGTATGTTCTCTTCTTTTTATTCTATTTGATTTTCAGTTGCTTCGGGACAAGCAACAATTTAAGTTTGGTGTTGTGATGAGCGGATAATTTATACGCTTTTTGGTATTATTTTTAGTATGTTTTTAGTACAATTTAGTTAGTTTTTAGCATGTTTTTATTAGTTTTTATTTAAAATTCACTTTTCTAGGCTTTACTATGAGTTTGTGTGTTTTTCTGTGATTTCAGGTAATTTCTGGCTGAAATTGAGGGACCTGAGCAAAAATCAAATTCAGAGGCTGAAAAAGGACTGCAGATGCTGTTGGATTCTGACCTCCCTGCACTCGAAGTCAATTTTCGGGAGCTACAAAAGCCCAATTGGTGCGCTCTCAATTGTGTTGGAAAGTAGACATCCTGGGCTTTCCATAAATGTATAATAGTCCATACTTTGCCCGAGATTTGATGGCCCAAACCGGCGTTGCAAATCAGCTTCAGAATTCTCGGCGTTTAACGCCGGAACTGGCACAAAAATTGGAGTTAAACGCCCAAACTGGCACAAAAGCTGGCGTTTAACTCTAGGAAAAGTCTCTACACATGAAAGCTTCAATGCTCAGCCCAAGAGCACACCAAGTGGACCCCGGAAGTGGATTTTTACGTCATTAACTCATTTCTGTATATCCTAGGTTACTAGTTCACTATTAATAGGACCTTTTGACATTGTATCTCTACCTCATGACACATTACACATTTCATACTGTATCTTCTATGGCATGAGTCTCTAAACCCCATGGTTGGGGGTGAGGAGCTCTGCTGTGTCTTGATGGATTAATGCAATTACTACTGTTTTTCATTCAATCACGCTTGCTTCTATTCTAAGATATCACTTGTTCCTCAACTTGATGAATGTGATGATCCGTGACACTCATCATCATTCTCACCTATGAACGTGTACCTGACAACCACCTCTGTTCTACCTTAGATTGAGTGGATATCTCTTGGATTCTTTAGCCAGAATCTTCGTGGTATAAGCTAGAATCCATTGGCAGCCATTCTTGAGAATCCAGAAGGTCTAAACCTTGTCTGTGGTATTCTGAGTAGGATTCAAGGATTGAATGACTGTGACGAGCTTCAAACTCCTGAAGGCTGGGCGTTAGTGACAGACGCAAAAGAATCACTGGATTCTATTCCAACCTGATTGAGAACCGACAGATGATTAGCCGTGCTGTGACAGAGCGCGTTGAACATTTTCACTGAGAGGATGGGAGGTAGCCATTGACAATGGTGAAACCCTACATATAGCTTGCCATGGAAGGAGCCTTGCGTGCTTGAAGAAGAAGACAGTAGGAAAGCAGAGATTCAGAAGATAGAGCATCTCCAAAACCTCAACCTGTTCTCCATTACTGCAAAACAAGTATTTATTTCATGTTCTTTTACTCATCACAATTAAACCTGAGAATTATTGATATCCTGACTAAGAGTTACAAGATAACCATAGCTTGCTTCAAGCCGACAATCTCCGTGGGATCGACCCTTACTCACGTAAGGTATTACTTGGACGACCCAGTACACTTGCTGGTTAGTTGTGCAGAATTGCATAAGTGTGATTGCAATTTCGTGCACCAATGGGCTTGTCCTCCTCAATGAGGATGTCTCCTTCTATGATAACTCCAACTGAGTAACATAGATGGCAAATAAGATGAGGAAAAGCTAGCCTTGCCAAAGTAGAGGACTTATCGGCTATTTTGTAGAATTCATGGGAGATGACCTCATGAACTTCTACTTCCTCTCCAATCATGATGCTATGAATCATGATGGCCCGATCCACAGTAACTTTAGATCAGTTGCTAGTGGGGATGATGGAGCGTTGAATGAACTCCAACCATCCTCTAGCCACAGGCTTGAGGTCCAGTCTTCTTAGTTGAACCGGCTTGCCTTTGGAGTCTCTTTTCCATTGAGCTCCTTCCACACATATGTCCATAAGGACTTGGTCCAACCTTTGACTAAAGTTGACCCTTCTAGTGTAGGGGCGTGCATCTCATTGCATCATGGGTAAGTTGAACGCCAACCTCACATTTTCCGGACTAAAATCTAAGTATTTCCCCCGAACCATTATAAGATAATTCTTTGTGTTCGGGTTTTTACTTTGATCATGGTTCCTAGTGATCCATGCATTGACATAGAACTCTTGAACCATTAAGATTCCGACTTGTTGGATGGGGTTGGTTCGAACTTCCCAACCTCTTCTTTGGACCTCATGTCAGATCTCCGGATACTCATTTTTCTTGAGCTTGAAAGGGACCTCGGGGATCACCTTCTTCTTGGCCACAACATCATAGAAGTGGTCTTGATGGGCTTTGGAGATGAATCTTTCCATCTCCCATGACTCGGAGGTGGAAGCTTTTGTCTTCTCTTTCCCTTTTCTAGAGGTTTCTCCAGCCTTGGGTGCCATTAATGGTAATGAAAAAACAAAAAGATTATGCTTTTACCACACTAAACTTAAAATATTGCTCACCCTCGAGCAAGAGAAGAAAGAAAAGAAAAAGAAGAAGAAGAAAATATGGAGGAGAGGGGGAGAGGTGTATCCGGCCAAGAAGGAGAAGAGAGGTTTGTGTTGTGTGAAAATTAAGGAGAATGGAGGGGTCTATATAGGGAGAGGAGAGGGGGTAGGTCCGGCCATTTAGGGTGGGCTTGGGTGGGAAAGAAATTTGAATTTGAAGGTAGGTGGGTTTATGGGAAAGAGTAGAAGGATGTGAGTGGTGAAGGGGGTAATTGGGAAGAGAGATTGAGGTGATTGGTGAAGGGTTTTTGGGAAAGTGTGTTATAGGATTATTAGGAGGTAAGGTGAGAATATGGTAGGTGGGTATCCTGTGGGGTCCACAGATCCTGAGATGATCATGTGGGATCCACAGATCCTGAGGTGTCAAGGATTTACATCCCTGCACCAATTAGGCATGTAAAATGCCTTTGCATGCAATTCTGGCATTTAGACGCCGAAGTGATGCTCATTCTGGGCGTTCAATGCCCATGTGTAGCATGTTTCTAGCGTTGAACGCCAGTTCCATGCTTATTTCTGGCATTTAGCGCCAGCTCTCCTCAGGGTGCATTCCTGGCATTTGAACGCCGGGATGTTGCTTGTTTCTGGCGTTCAACGCAAGATCCATGCTCTGTTCTGGCGTTGAACGCCAGCCAGATGCTCCTTACTGGCGTTTAAACGCCAGTAAGTCCTTCCTCCAGGGTGTGATTTTTCTTCTGCTGTTTTTGATTCTGTTTTTAATTTTAATATTTTTTTTGTGACTCCACATGATCATGAACCTACTAAAACACAAAATAACAATTAAATAAAAATAAAATTAGACAAATAAAAATTGGGTTGCCTCCCAACAAGCGCTTCTTTAATGTCAATAGCTTGACAGCGGGCTCTCATGGAGCCACACAGGTGATCAGGTCAATGTTGTATAGTCCCAACACCAAACTTAGAGTTTGGTTGTGGGGATTCAACACCAAACATAGAGTTTGGTTGTGGCCTCCCAACACCAAACTTAGAGTTTGACTGTGAGGGCTCTGTTTGACTCTATACTGAGAGAAACTATGCATGCTTACTCTCCCTTGTTACAGAAGGATAGCCATGTGCCTTAAACACAAGGTAGTCTCCATTCAATTGAAGGACTAATTCTCCTCTGTTAACATCAATCACAGCTCCTGCTGTGGCTAGGAAAGGTCTTCCAAGGATGATGCATTCATCCTCTTCCTTTCTAGTGTCTAAGATTATGAAATCATCAGGGATGTAAAGGCCTTTAACCTTTACTAACACATCCTCTACTAATCCATAAGCTTGTCTTACTAACTTGTCTGCCAATTGTAATGAGAATAAGGCAGGCTGTACCTCAATGATCCCCAGCTTCTCCATTACAGAGAGTGGCATAAGATTTATGCCTGACCCTAGGTCACACAGAGCCTTCTCAAAGGTCATGGTGCCTATGGTACATGGTATTAAGAATTTGCCAAGATCTTGTCTCTTTTGAGGTAAGGTTTGCTGAATCCAGGTATCTAGTTCACTAATGAGCAAGGGAGGTTCACCTTCCCAAGTCTCATTACCAAACAACTTGGCATTCAATGTCATGATAGCTCCTAAATATTGAGCAACTTGCTCTCCAGTTACATCTTCATCCTCTTCAGATGAAGAATAGTCTTCAAAGCTCATGAATGGCAGAAGGAGATTTAATTGAATCTCTATGGTCTCTATATGAGCCTCAGATTCCTTTGGATCCTCAAGAGGGAACTCCTTCTTGCTTGAGAGACGTCCCATGAGGTCTTCCTCATTGGGATTCACGTCCTTCTCCTCCCTTGTGCATTCGGCCATATTGATTACATCAATGGCCTTGCACTCTCCTTTTGGATTCTCTTCTGTATTGCTTGGGAGAATATTAGGAGGAGTTTCAGTTAATTTCTTGCTCAGCTGGCCAACTTGTGCCTCCAAATTTCTGATGGAGGACCTTGTTTCACTCATGAAACTTAAGGTGGCCTTAGACATATCAGAGACTAAATTTGCTAAATTAGAGGGGCTCTGCTCAGAATTCTCTGTCTGTTGCTGAGAAGATGATGGAAAAGGCTTGTTATTGCTTAGCCTGTTTCTTCCACCATTATTAAAGCCTTGTTGAGGCTTTTGTTGATCTTTCCATGAGAAATTTGGATGATTTCTCCATGATGAATTATAGGTGTTTCCATAAGGTTCACCCATGTAATTTACCTCTGCTATTGCAGGGTTCTTAGGATCATAAGCTTCTTCAGAAGCTGCCTCTTTAGTACTGTTGGATGCATTTTGCCATCCATTCAGACTTTGAGAAATCATGTTGACTTGCTGAGTCAACACTTTGTTCTGAGCCAATATGGCATTCAGAGCATCAATTTCAAGAACTCCCTTCCTCTGAGGTGTCCCATTATTCACGGAATTCCTCTCATAAGTGTACATGAATTGGTTATTTGCAACCATGTCAATAAGTTCTTGAGCTTCTGCAGGCGTTTTCTTTAAGTGAATGGATCCACTTGCAGAATGGTCCAATGACATTTTGGAAAACTCAGATAGACCATAATAGAATATATCTAATATGGTCCATTCTAAAAACATGTCAAAAGGACACTTTTTGGTCATCTTCTTGTATCTTTCCCAAGCTTGATAGAGGGATTCACCATCTTTTTGCTTGAAGGTCTGAACATCCACTCTAAGCTTGATCAACTTTTGAGGAGGAAAGAATTTATCCAAGAAGGCCGTGACCAGCTTATCCCAAGGGTGAGGATAGAGGCAGTGATTGGAGATGAAGAGAGGTGAAGAGAAGTGTTAGTGAATAAATAAATAAATAGAAGAAGAGAAGAGAGAGAGAATTTGAAAATAATTTTGAAAAAGTAGTTAATGATTTTCGAAAATTAAATATGAGATATAATTGAAATTAAAATTTAAAATAATTATTTAATTTAAAAAAATTTGAAAAAGGATGAGATATTTTCAAAAATTAGAGAGGGAGAAGTAGTTAGGTGGTTTTGAAAAAGATAAGAAACAAACAAAAACTCAAATAGTTAGTTGAAAAAGATATTAAATGCAAATTTGAAAAGATAAAAAGATAAGAAGTTAGATAAGATATTTTAAAATCAAATTTTTGAAAAAGATAAAATTTTGAAAAAGATATGATGAAAAGATAAGATAACAAGATATGATAAAAAGATAAGATAAGAAGATATGATAAAAAGATATGGCTGAAAAAGATTTACTTTTTAAATTAAAATTAATTGCTTAACTAACAAGAAACTAAAAGATAAGATTCTAGAATTTAAAGATTGAACCTTTCTTAACAAAAAAGTAACAAACTTCAAATTTTTGAATCAATCACATTAATTGTTAGCATAATTTCAAAAATTAAGATAAAATTAAGAAAAAGATTTTTTTTTGAAAAATATTTTAAAGAATTTTCGAAAATTAATAAGAAAAATGAAAAAGATTTAATTTTTGAAAAAGTTTTAAAAAGATAAGATTTTTAAAATTGAAAATTTGACTTGACTTGTAAGAAACAACTAATTTAAAAATTTTTGACCAAGTCAACTCAAATTTTCGAAAATTTGGAGAGAAATAAGGAAAAGATATATTTTTTTTGAATTTTTAATGATGAGAGAGAAAAACATAAAAATGACCCAAAATATGAAAATTTTGGATCAAAACACATGATGCATGCAAGAACACTATGAATGTCAAGATGAATACCAAGAACACTTTGAAGATCATCAAAAACATATTTTTGAAAAATTTTTGATGCAAAGAAAACATGCAAGACACCAAACTTAGAAATCTTTAATGCTTAGAAAATATGAATGCAAAGATGCACATGAAAAACAACAAAAGACACAAAACAAGAAATCATCAAGATCAAACAAGAAGACTTACCAAGAACAACTTGAAGATCATGAAGAACACTATGAATCCATGAATTTTTCGAAAAAATGCAAGAACAATATGAATATGCAATTGACACCAAACTTAAAAATTGACTCAAGACTCAAACAAGAAACACAAAATATTTTTGGTTTTTATGATTTTATGATTTTTTTTGGTATTTTCTTTATTTATTTTCGAAAAAAAGGAAAAAAATTTTTGAAAATTTTTTGAAAACAAAACAAAAAGAAAATTACCTAATCTGAGCAACAAGATGAACCGTCAGTTGTCCATACTCGAACAATCCCCGACAACGGCGCCAAAAACTTGGTGGATGAAATTGTGATTATCAACAATGGCTCCAAAGACTTGGTGCTCTTAAACATGAATTACACTTTGTCACAACTCCGCACAACTAACCAGCAAGTGTACTAGGTCGTCCAAGTAATACCTTACGTGAGTAAGGGTCGATCCCACAGAGATTGTTGGTATGAAGCAAGCTATGGTCATCTTGTAAATCTCAGTCAGGCGGATAATAATTGATTATGGAATTTTGAAAATCAAATAACAGTAAATAAACAGAAAATAAAGATAAAGTTACTCATGTAATCCAATGGTGGAAATTTTGGATAGGTGTATGGAGGTGTTGTGTTCCTTCTGAATCTCTGCTTTCCTACTTCTTCCTTCTAGTTTTTCATCACTCCTTTCTATGGCAAGCTGTATGTAGGGCATCACCGTTGTCAATGGCTACATCCCATCCTCTCAGTGAAAAAGGTCCAAATGCTCTGTCACAGCACGGCTAATCATCTGTCGGTTCTCAATCAAGTTGGAATAGAATCTAGTGATTCTTTTGTGTCTGTCACTAACGCCCAGCCTTCAAGAGTTTGAAGCTCGTCACAGTCATTCAATCTCGGAATCCTACTCGGAATACCACTGACAAGGTTAGACTTTCCGGATTCCCATGAATGCCGCCATCAATTCTAGCTTATACCACGAATATTCTGATTAAGGAATCCAAGAGATATACACTTGGTCTAAGGTAGAACGGAAGTGGTTGTCAGTCACGCGTGTTCATAGGTGAGAATGATGATGAGTGTCACGGATCATCACATTCATCAAGTTGAAGTGCAACGAATATCTTAGAACAGGAATAAATCGAATTGAATAGAAAATAGTAGTAATGCATTAAAACTTTGAGGTACAGCAGAGCTCCACACCCTTAATCTATGGTGTGTAGAAACTCCACCATTGAAAATATATAAGTGATGAAGGTCTAGGCATGGCCAAATGGCCAGCCCCCAAGATCTCAGAACTAAACGTCCAAAGATGTCTAATACACTAGTAAAAAGTTCTATTTATACTAAACTAGCTACTAGGGTTTACAGGAGTAAGTAATTGATGCATAAATCTACTTTTGGGGCCCACTTGGTGTATGTTTGGGCTGAGCTTGATCTATCCATGAGCTAAGGCTTATCTTGGGGTTGAACGCCAAGTTGTAACGTGTTTTGGGCGTTCAACTCTGGTTCATGACGTGTTTCTGGCATTTGACTCCAGAATGCAGCATGAAACTGACATTGAGTGCCAGTTTACGTCGTCAAATCTCAAACAAAATATGGACTATTATATATTTCTGGAAAGCTCTGGATGTCTACTTTTCAAAGCCATTGAGATCGCGCCATTTGAAGCTCTGTAGCTCCAGAAAATCCATTTCGAGTGCAGGGAGGTCAGATTCCAACAACATCAGCAATCCTTTGTTAGCCTTTTATCAGAGTTTTGCTCAGGTCCCTCAATATCAGCCAGAAAATGCCTGAAATCATAGAAAAACACACAAACTCATAGTAAAGTCCAGAAATGTGAATTTAGCATAAAAACTAATGAGAACATCCATAAAAGTAACTAGATCATACTAAAAACTACCTAAAAACAATGCCAAAAAGCGTATAAATTATCCGCTCATTAGATAGAAAACTCAAGTTTCTTACCAAATAGTCTTATGAGTTTTGTAGAGAATTCTGACACAAACACATGGCCGCTAACGGCTCGTCAATCGGGGCTCCGGATTAAAAGTTAGAAAGATTTGAAAAATGGAGAGGAAATGAGGGTTTAGGTCTTGGCTTCCACCCTTTCTCTTTTTCCCACAGTGGAATGAAT
Organism: Arachis stenosperma; assembly: GCF_014773155.1. NCBI lineage: Eukaryota > Viridiplantae > Streptophyta > Magnoliopsida > Fabales > Fabaceae > Arachis > Arachis stenosperma. The sequence goes on along the minus strand of NC_080377.1, from coordinate 105,700,804 downwards.
GAATGAACGGGAAAGAGAGAGCCGAGGCTTGCTTATATTCATGGGGATTGAATTTGGGCAATGGCCCACATGGGCCCGGTTCAATCGGTTCGGCTCGTTCGGCCCAATTTTGAGCCAAATCTTTTAAAATTAGTGGCAAAATTCTTGTTTTAATTTTCTCTATCATATTAAACCATAAAAATCTCATTTCTAATTTTCTTGGTTAATAATTAATTTATTTGCTAATTATTTACTAATCTCTTGGGTTTTACATCCTACCCCCCTAACAGAAATTTTTGCCCTCGAAAATTCACTCTCAAATCTGCGCATACGCTCCCGTATGTTTAACCGACCACTTATCATTCATTTTGTCATTCTCCAACATCAATTTAACACCCTATTCCCATTTCAAGCCAAAGCTAAATCCATCTATTTCACTCTTAGTTTCATCTTACTCTTCCTCATTGACTAGAAACTCCATTACCCTCCAAGGATCCCATCTAAATCAAATCCATCTCTAGTCCTTCTCAACTATCTCAAAAACTAATCAATTCTCCAATATCTTAGTCTAACACAATTTGTTATAACCTAAATCACACTCACTTTCCATCTCTAACCTTACGACAGCCCTCGAAATCATTCCATATCCTCAGTCTCATTTCTCTCATCTCTACTATTCTAGAGTCACCAAATTCACTGCACTTCTGTAGCGCAACTCTGATTCTAAACCATTAAGGACTTAATCACTCGTTTACTCTGTTAGAATTCTCATTGAATTTCTTCATCTCTCTAACTAAATATTATAGACCTTCGCTCTAGCTGCACGAGTTTGAATCCCTTGGTTTCATTCATCGATAGGTCTATTATTGCCTCCATCCCTTCAATAGAATCTTGCACAGCATCAGTCAGAAAATCAATAGTATTACCTCACTCGCACCCACGAGACGCCATTTGGGTCTTGTCCACACCGAACAATTGATATTAAGGTGATCAATCTTAATCTCCAAAGTCTAGTGCTTCGAATCTCTAAAGGTAATACTCATGAAAATTTATGCTATATATGTCAAGCAGACATCCTAAATAGCATGTAAACACAGCCAGAGTATGCTCAAAAGCATAGTCAGTCCGTCTCCCAGGTTCTACGGAAACGAACTGCTCTGATACCATAACGTAACACCCTACCACACAGAACCTTACGCTCGAATCGTAAAGCAGAGGTGGCGAGGTATTACGACCTCTAAAAGTAAAATATATACATAATAATAATTGAAAGGAATTTTATATCAAGAAGCCTTTGAAGGAAAGTTTAAAACAAAAATCATAATGCTCCCATGGACGATAACCGTAAACTGGATAAGGTAAGAGTAAAATGGCAAGAATATATATACATACTAGAAGATTTTCAAGGATACAGAAAGCAAAGCTCTTGACTCGGTTTGCGAAGTTTAAACCAGCTAGTGGGACAAACATACAATACAAGGTGGAAAATCTGAATACATATATAAATATAAGTAAAAACACAACCATGAGCCCCAAGAGTTCTTCGCTTCGTCAGTCTTTAGAATACAAAGTGGTGCTTCTCAACCTGCATCTGAAAAATAACAATATTATATGGGATGAGAACCGGGGGTTCTTAGTATGGTTAAGGTGCCCACATATATAATAAATAAGGTCCCAGGAAAGCTAGAGGCAATCCTAGAACGCCGAACTCTGATTATAAAACCTCAAGGAATAAACTAAACCATAAATTTGGTAAAACTCTTTAAGGTACCCAAATAACGATATATCTCTAACCCTGCAATTTACTTGCTGTCTCATTTAACTCTAACACTTACCACTGACCCAACCAGTCACGGCTTATGGCCCAAATCAAACCAGCTCGGCCTCTGACACCAAATAAACTCAACCCGACCTCTGGCCCATTTCAAATCAAATCAACATTATCACCTGTCTACCACCAAGGTACTCAAAACATAAAGACAATCACAAACACAAGCAAATGCAAGGTAAACATATTAAAAGAACAGTTACAGCAAGTATCACAGTTACCAGTTATACATAATTTATTAGATAGGCAAATAAAATTAAGTATGCACACCCAAACAAAGAAACAAATGCAACATGGTGCATGCCTGTCCTAATAGCCGTTAGCTCACGTGTCAGTTATATCGTCAGAACCCGATGGTGCGTCCGTACGCAATCCTCCACACATTCCGTACAGCAGTAGTACCAGCAAGTATACTGGGTCTTCCAAGTGATACCTGAGCGAGTCAGGGTCGATCCCACGAGGATTGTGGCTTGAAGCAAGCTTGTGGTTGTCTTGCAAGTCTTATTCAAGCGGATCAGAAGTTTTTGGATTAAGTATATGGAGTTAGATGAAGTATCATGCAATAATAGGAATTATATGATGGGAATTGAGTTGAGAGTCGGAGTTGCTTTGTCTTTCTGAAGTAACTCTAGTACTACTATCTTCTTTGCTTGTGACTGACCTTTTTCTATGGCAGGCTGTAAGTGATCAAAGCCATGCCAATGGTCTTTAATCTCCTCTGCTACAGAATGAATGTCAGGTACCTTGATCATTCAATCCAATGGAGGGTGACGGGCTTAGCAAGTCATTCTCCTGGCGATCCTACTCAAAACACCACAGACAAGGTCGAATCTTCTGGATCAGAGAACGCTACTTCTTTGGAATCTAGCCTATACCACAGAGACCTTAATCTCTCCGAAGATCGGCTTAACTGGTATCTCGAGAAGTCCCCAACGAAACCGTGGATTAACCATCTGAAATATGCATAAACATAGCTGTTGAGTCGTGCTTTTCTTCCAAGTACTCACACAAATCCAAGTAGACACGGGTGTTTGTCAGGCACGTTCATCTTAATGTGATGAACACAGCTAATTGGTTAGATCATCCTGTTCATCACGATGAAGATCGGAATATACATCTTAGAGATAGATCAGAAACAGACCGAAGAAGAAGAAATAGTACATTTATTAATTCATAGGACTCAGCAGAGCTCCTCCCTTCAACCTAGGAGGTTTAGAAACTCATACTGATGTAGAAGACAATGTAAAATGAAAATAATGAGAAAAAGTGATTAATGTTGTACAAATAACATGAATAAAATCTCTTAAATACTAAACAATGACTAGTTAGGGTGAAACAGTCTATTTAGTGCTAAAATCCACTTCTGGAGCCCACTTGGTGAGTGTTTGGGCTAAGCTTTGGTGAGATCCACGTGCTATGAGGCTCCTTGGGTGTGGAACACCAGCTAGGGGGTCCTCTCTAGCCTTTGGACGCTGGGCTCTGCTCTTTGGGCGCTGGACGCCTGGAAGGGCGTAGGTAGCTGGTGTTGGACGCAAGTTTTGGGCCTTCTAGTCTGAAGTAAAGTATAAACTATTATATATTGCTGGAAAGCTCCGAAAGTCAGCTTTCCATAGCCGTTAAAAGCACTCAATTTAGAGTTCTGTAGCTTCAGAAAAGCTTTTCCGAATCCAGGCATATCAGATTTGGACAGCATCTGCAGTGCTTTCTCTGTCTCTGAATTAGACTTCTGCTCCAGCTCCTCAATTTTAGCCAGAAAATATCTGAAATTGCCCAAAAATACAAAAACTTATAGTATAATCCAAAATGTGATTTTAACATTAAAACCTATAAAAACTTAATAAAAACTAAATAAAAACTACTAAAAACTATATGAAAGTGATGTCAAAAAGCGTATAAAATATCCACTCATCACCCGACACATCTAATAGCTAACCCAGACATTGGTCTCCAGGTTGTGCATCTCCAGGATAATCATAAACGAAGGAGAGTGCCTTTTCACATCGAAGCTGTGTGCCTTTCCACCTTCTCCTAGAGGATATACGAAGGAAAGTGCCTTTCCACATCGAAAGAGCGTGCCTTTCCACCTTGCAACCAAAGAAGAATGTGGGGGAAACAATAGGAAGGAGAGTACCTTTCCACTTTCCCCACACCCTCATCATGACAAGAGAGGGAACTTCTGTCGTCAACTTGCCATCCGAATATATTTTCAAGTTAACGAGCAAGCGGGGTCGCACCCAAATCTTGCCCTCTCGACTATTCCGGCCACACACACATCTCGACCATTCTGGACACACACACATCCCGACCGAAAACCAATTTTTCACAAAAACCTTCAAACCTCAATTTTCAATAAAATCTAAACTCAACTCCAAATTTATATATCCGTATTCAGTTTAGGAACATAACATGGCATACCAACACAGCACTAAATTTCCCACCATCATACCAAATTTAGTCTTAATTCAATTTTACACCATTTCATACATAAATTTCCTCAACTAACTAATAAGGTCCTCAATCATTCATCATATACACATATACAATTCTCTTAGCACATTACCAATCATCATTAATGCATCATATGCATTCTATACTTCATTTCCACTCTCAAACAAAAACCAACCCTCAATTAAATTCACAATTAGTCTCAAGGCACTAAACAATTTAACATACACATGCATTCATTCCTATCTTATGGTCACCTAGCCTATGATTTTACAGGACATTACATGTTAAATACGAGAAACCAAAACCATACCTTCGCCGATTTCTTGCTAATGCATGAAATACCACAAATTATCGCCATTCTGCAAATACCCAAAGCTCCAAACCTCTTTCAAACAGAAATTCAGCAAAAATTACCCGACCTCAAGCTTCTAACACCATCAAGTGCCTCCGTAACATATAATTTAATCTATTATCACATATAACTAACTAAATCAACACCAAGACTCAACAAATTTCAAAACTGAGATGAGAAAATCTGGGATAGAAAACTCAAGTTTCTTACCAAATTTTCTTGTGGGTTTTGTAGAGATTTCGAGACGAACGTGCGGCCGTTGATGGCTCGTCAATCGGAGTTCCGGATTAAAAGTTAGAAGGATTTGAAAATTGTTGAGGAAATGTGGGTTTAGGTCTTGGCTTCCACCCTTTCTCTTCTTCCCACGGTGGAATGAATGAATGAACGGGAAAGAGAGAGCTGAGGCTTGCTTATATACATGAGGATTGACCGTGGGCTTGGGCCCACTTGGGCCCGGTTTAATCGATTCGGCCCGTTCAGTCCAATTTTAGACCAAATTTTTTAAAATTAGTGTCAAAATTCTTGTTTTAATTTTCTCTATCATAATAAACCATAAAAATCACATTTTTAATTTTCTTTATTAATAATTAATTTATTCGCTAATTATTTACTAATCTCTCGGGTTTTACAAGTAATGGGTGCTTTGACAACTTTCCATCAAAAGCTTTTTCGTTTTATGTCATAAGTTGTAAAACGATGCAAAGCAATGAGTACTACTTTTCTTTATTATGTATATTTTTATTTAGTCAAATTTTGTTGACACAAAAATTTGTCTGTAATAATTTTTAAGTTCCAGCATTGTCATGTTCAAAATGAATTAATATTTTCACTTAAGATTATGCCTTGCTATTATATTTTGAAAAATAGTGATAATATAATTAGAAGTAGTTATGACTTAGACTAGTATTATGATATTTTACAATGATGATATAATGTGGTTGTGGATCTTACATAATACTTTATAAATTAAATTTAATGGTAAATGTTCAATTAGTTTTCTTTAGTAATTTGATTCAAATAGTTAAGGTTATTTATTGACACTAGATTAAAAAAATAGTTAGAACTAATTTCAATGCAACATGAGAAAATTATTGTAAATAAAGAATTATATAATTACAGAAAAGCTGTTGTCAAAAGTCACAAAAGGCCAAAGTTGTCAAAGACAGCTACAAAATGGCAATGGTATTAAAATCATTGCAAAAAATCACTAAAGGCAATGCATTTAAACCATTGTTTTTGTAAATAACAAAACTACAACAGCTTAAATCGTTGCCTATCTCGTTATGGTTTTAAATCGTTACGTCATGAAAGAGAACAATTCTAAATCGTTGCCTATCCAGTAATGGTTCTAAACCGTTCTTTAAAAATTGTTGTCAAAATCGTTGTCTAAGCCAGTAACTATGGCAACAATTTTTTGGTTGTCGTTGCCTTAGGTAAAAAACTGTTGTCAAAACATTGCCTAAAGTTTTATGAACAATTTTTTTATCTATAGCCACAATTTTCAACCATTGCGAAAACCTTTATTTGTTGTAGTGAGAGTTATAGGAAGAAATTGAGGAATGGATTATTGCATTGATTGTAATAAAATGGCGATGAAAACACATGACACCCCTCATTTGAGTCAGAGGAGGAATTCCAAGGATGAATCCAAAATCTATGTAATTCTCTATCTTTCTCACCTAGATCTTATACAATATGTTTAGTAACTAACTACGTATGGAATTATCTAGTGTGGCACAAACTATTTTTTCATAAAGTCTTTCATCAATTTGGGTGGGATCTTAGGCTTCTCACTTCTAGCTCTCGGTTTCGGTCCAACCCTTTCATCATGAGTTGCTACTTACATTTGGGTCTCCAGCTTCTGATTCCGTATGCTTTTGAGCCACTTCTCTATCATAAATAAATATATATAGTGTAGGAGTGGGCGTGGTTTAAATTTTTAAAAATCTAAACTGCATCCACTTCAGAATCAATTTTGTAGTTTATGAAACCAAACTAGAACAATTTTGTAGTTTAAATCTGGTTTTATTTACAAACCGATTTTAACTTTGATTTTCACTACAATAATATAGATTATTTTTTAGGGTTATATGTGTCAAAAAAGAATTAAAAATTGTCAAAAAAATAATTTTTGACACTATTTTAATTATGAAAATATGTTAATAAAAGTTTTGTCAAAAATAGTTTTTTTAACATATAAGTAATTGTCAAAAAACTTAATCTTATTTTGATAAATATTAGCCGTCAAAAATAATGTTAGAAAAATTTGAGAATATATTTTTTTTGATACTTATTAACCGTCAAAAATACTATTTATTTTGACACTTATTGACCATAAAAAATTCTCAACAACAATTTTTTACAATTATTAACTGTGAAATATACTATATTATAGATATTTTTTGACAATTTTTTACCATAAAAAAACTCAATCATTTTTTTTTTGACATTCATTATTATAAATGTTAAGGTTTCACCTATTATTTGTTTTTTAAATAAAAATTACTATAACAATAGACAAAACAAAAATTCTACCACTATGACATGAATATGCTTTCACTTTATCATACATAATCATTGTATAAAATCAAACAAGAACTTTGCAATTTTGATCATTGATCATGATTCAAAACTATTACAAATAGCATTCCTTATTTAGCATTTGACAAGTATATCAACAACAATTAACACCAAGTACCAAAACCAATACTCAATATCATAATATCATATTAATGTTCTTTTCTGTATAGTGCTATATGAATCACACATAAACTCATCAAAGTCTTGAGCATTAATCAAGTGAAGTAGGATTGTTATCACTTTGAATTATAGGCAACCTTCCATCCAATAGTTGCTCAAGTATTCCTGCCATATGGTCTACCTTTTTCTTTAAATCTTCCACTTCTATTTTAGAGTCTTCATATTTTTTCTCTGCACATTGAAGTTTTGTTTGGAGATCAGAAAATATGAATGATCTAGGACCCCATAACTGTGTAGGTGTGACGCCAGCTCCATAACCACGAACTCGTCCATGTTGTTCAGGTCCAAATACTTCTACCATCACCTCATGTTCATTCATCTCTAATGTTCCTTCATTTACTTGAGATGATAATTCCTTAAGTAAATCCTAAAAGGGATCAAATCAACCTAATAAAATCAATAAAAATCAACCTAAAAGGATAACTCAGATAAATCACGTATACTTATAGAAAATTCACATTTATTATGCAAATGAAACTCTGCAAATTGTATTTTGAATACCACTGTCACTCAATTACACCACAGCCTATAAGTTATACATAATCACTTCATAAGCAATGATGATATGCATTGCTTAAGAGCTTTAATAATCAATAACCCGCTTCTGTGGAAAGCCAACAACATTACATATATACACAAATGTAATAAGAATTCGTTTGCAAAATAAAATTATGGACAATTTCTAATGTTAATCAAGCATCAAAAGATCCACATGTACCTGTTCACCTGATAACACTCTAATGATGAAAAATATTGCATCACACTTTACCATCTTACTACAATTACAGACTAACAATGATTTTTTTGTTGAAAGAGTGTTAAATAATTGAACTATTCACCGCAAAGAAATCAATTAGCAACATTAAATGCCAGGAAGAACAGGCAGAAAATTTAACATATCTTTAACAAAATCAAACAAGCAGAAAATTTAGAGGCTTCTTTAACAAGCAAAAAATTTAACATACATAAACTAAGGACAAAACAAACACAACTTTTCAAGACTTTCACAACAAAATCTGAAGCAGAAACAGCTCCTAATATACTAGTACTTTCGACAAAGCACAACTAATTTTTTAATGATTCTATCTTTTGTAGAACTTATTTAAACAATTCACAAGTTATCAAAGAAGGAAGAAATAATTTTGAAAAGTTATCAAATTAATAAACAAAACTCACAACATGTGATAACATATCTTGCAAGTTTTTCTTGAGTTTCTTCATTGCAAGCTTGTCCATTAGCACGGGTATGCGTAAGCTTCCAAAGACGAAGACGGTCAATTTCTTGTCCTGTTTGCTCAAACTGTAACCACAAATAACATATCTTATAAATATAGCAACTAATATATGTCTTCAAATTAAGTCTATAAATTAGTAAAATTTAGATACCGCCTCTTCAGCTCTTTGTTGGGCTCCCTTAGCACCAGTGGTATGGATAATGCTATTTGTAGCTCGACTCATCTTGTTTTGTTGACTTATTTTCTAACAATTAACAAAATATGTCATAACATGTGATAAAATAGGCTAGTTAAATCTAAGTCAATTAATAATTATTATGTCATGTGAAGTACAAACCTGCCAGCCTTCATCAATCCAAAGATTCACAAGGTAATCCCAATCTTCTTTTTCCATTTCTAATGGTATATTGGCTCGAGCAATTTCAGGGTTATCATAAGGTTCAAAATACCTTTTCTTTAGTAGATGTCGATAACTCCGATAAGAAGAATTCATTTGAGCCCATACTAAATGCTTTCGACCTTCAACTTTAAAGTATGTCTTAAAAGAACATAGCAAATACTATTAATTTGAGTTTACAGACATAAAAATAAAAAAAAGCATGTGAAAACATAATAAAGAGAACATGAATATTACCAAAACTAGGTCAAACATCTTTATTTTGTTCTCTATTTTGATATCAACCCATTCTTTAACCTTTAGTGGTGCATTCTTCACATCACGAACTAGAACAGTACATCTTGATTTGAAAACTTTGCATTTGGACCAACTGGCCTATTCATTCTCCAGTTTATGTCAAGTCTTTTTCCAGCTCTTGTTGAGCCCTGTGGTGCACTGAACACTTTTGACATGCTTTCTATATTAAAGATGGAATATGAATATTGATTGGTTCATGGATTAGTTATAGTCCTAAGAGGCCCTTTTTCTAAGCTTGTTTTAGTATTTGATCTAAGGTTTATATTTGTAAGTCCAGCTACTTTTGTCCAAGGGCACATTTGGCTGCTTATACACCATTAATTGAGAAGGGTCAACCTGTATTACAAGGACTATTGGCTATAGATCACTTAACAAAGGAGGTAAGCTTTAACTAAATATTCTTAATATGGTAGGAAAGGTTTTAATTTCTACTTTTTTCCTGTCAAATAACATCATTATGAGTATGACAAGATAGGACAAATAGGGTTTGAAGCTTGGACATTATTATTTTATTTTTTAGGGTACAAAGAAAGGGGGTTTTGAACCCAGGGTACAAGGGAAGGGGGAACTCTATCCTAATCATATACCCCATTTAGGCTAATCCCAATTGGCTAGCTTGAACATTATTTGATTACTATCCTTGATATTTAATTTCATCTGTAGTTTGAGAATGCCAGATATGCTCCCTTTTAAATATTTTGAATAAGTTTGAAGTATGGCTATTAATTTTATTTTTTAAATGATAGAAAAAGTTTACATAGAATAAATAAATAGTTAAGTCTTCTAGCTAAATATTTTAATATTTTTTTGGTACAGAATGGATCCCAAACAGAAGATGAAAGTTATTGCCTACATGATTTTACATTTCGAATTAATGAATGACCTTATGGTTAAGTTGCTGATGATTTGCTATGTTTTGATTATATTGCAATTAAAAAAAAGAAAAGAAAATGGAATGATAGTTATAGTATGCAAGTAATAAGAGATGTTAGTGTTGATAGGATTATTTATTTTAGTGATCTAGCATGTATAGAAAATACAAGAATGGATAGATGTGCCTTTCATGCATTATGTAACATGCTTAAAAGGGTTGGAAGGTTAGAACCAAGTAGAAATATGGGTGTGAAAGAAATGGTTGCCATGTTTTTACATATTATAGCACATGACGTCAAAATTAGAGTAATAAAGAGACAATTTGTGAGATCTGAAGAAACAATTAGTAGGCGGTTTAATGATGTATTGCTTGCTATTTTGAGAAGTCATAATCTCTTATTGAAGAAATCTCAACCATTTAGCCAGGATAGAATGGATGAACGATGGAAATGGTTTAAGGTAATTTATTTTGCTAATGTTATTAAATCTCATATGGTTGGTGTTCTTTAGGATTGAGTTAATTGATCTTTGTTTTGGATTTTAGGATTGCCTAGGAGCCTTAGATGGTACTCATATCAAAGTCAATGTTCTTAAGGCTGATAAGCCTAGATATTGAAACAGAAAAGGTGATATAACAACCAATATGCTTGGAGTGGTTGCTCCCGATATGCAATTTATCTACGTACTGGCGGGTTGGGAAGGTTCAGCTGCGGATTCTAAGGTATTGTGAGATGCACTATTTCGCAATGGGTTTAGTGTTCCCCAAGGTATTTTATTGAGACTATAATATGTTATCAAAGTAACCATTTGATCTTTCATTAATTTTGTTCAATTGTGTTCACACTAGGTCATTATTACTTATGTGATGCTAGATACATGAATTGTGAAGGATTTTTGGCACCTTATAGAGGACAAAAATATCATTTGAGTGAGTTTAATCCACATAATTAACCTAGTACAGCCCAAGAACTTTTTAATATGAAACACTCACAAGCTAGAAATGTCATTGAAAGGGCATTTGGAGTATTGAAAGCAAGATGGAGAATTTTAAGGGGAAGGTCATTTTATCCTATTAAAACTCAAGAAAGAATTATAACTGCATGTTGCCTTTTGCATAATCACATTAGAAGAGTGATGTTTGTGGATCCTATTGATGAGATAGTAGATCAAAATATGCTTGAAGTAGATGGAGGGACGATCCACCATATTGAGACGAGCGATGCTTGGGGTAGATGGAGAGATCAACTTGCACAAAAAATGTTGAACCAATAGAGGAGAAGACATCATACACGATAATTGTGTTCATTTTTCTATGTATGAGTTTGTCTATTGTAACATTGATTTCATTTTATTAATGTGTTTGCATTCTTGTACAAGAGTTGTGTGTCTGTTAGTAAATTTTAACTTTTTGAGACTTCTTTGTAATTTTAATTTGGATAAAAGTAAAGTTTTTTAATACATATGTGTTTAGAATCGTTGAGATTTGTTTTATATAAGTACAATTATGGATTATGAGACGAATTATGAATTATGGAATTTTTGAAAATTTAGATACGTATTTTGTGTTAATTTTAATTAAACATATTTAATATTAGGGGTATTTTAGTAAATTTAAAAAATTTAGAGTCAATAATAATTTAACTAATTTTAGTAAAATTAAAAAAAAATTAGAATCAATAATAATTTTAATTAAAGATATTTGATATTAGGAGTATTTTAGTAAATTTAAAAAAATTAGAGTCAATAATAATTTTACTAAAGATATTTGTTATTAAGGATATTTTACTAGGGATATTTTAGTAAATTTAAAAAAATTTAGAATCAATAATAATTTTAATTAAAGATATTTGATATTAGGGATATTTTAGTAAATTTAAAAAAAATTAGAGTAAAAAATAATTTAACTAAAGATATTTGTTATTAGGGATATTTTAGTAAATTTAAAAAAATTTAGAATCAATAATAATTTTAATTAAAGATATTTGATATTAGGGGTATTTTAGTAAATTTAAAAATAAAATAAAAATAATATTTTATTATATTTATATTTATTTAAAAGATTAGAGTCTAAAAAATTTAATTAAAATTATTTTATTTTATTATATTTATATTTTATTATATATATTTCCTAAATTTAATCATTAATATTCTAATTAAAAATTATAAGGACATTTTGGACAAAATATTCACAATTCCTAAATATATTAAATATGAACCAAACAAAAACTAAAATATTCCTAGGCATATTATTAATATTTCATAGATTTTATTTTTACAAACCAACCATAGGAATATTATATACTTGGTAATATTATTCTAAGGAATCATATTTCTAGTAATGATATTCCTAGGCAGAACCACACACCTCTTTAATTTATTGATTATTTATTGCCAATCATGTTTCCGTAACGCCGTTTATCCAAAACAAGATTCCTACTGTACTATTTACTACATACCCACTCCTCTATGTGCTGCCAAATCTCTCATGTCAATTATGTTTAGAGAAAAATACAAATTATATGATAAAATAAGACATAATGACATAAGTTAAATGATATTATAAAATTTTAATATTGTCAGGAATTAATTTGAACAATCCTGATAAAATTATAAAGAAGAAGGAACAAATCAACAATAACATATCAATTACAAGCTAATTAGTAAGTATCGTTTGTTTGAAGAAATACAAAATACACGCATAAAGAGATGTCACCTACTACATACAAGATACTAACTTTCAAGTTGTGATTCCTAAACAAATGATTTCAATATACTTGACGGGATAGAAAGTGAGAGTGTAAGAACCGCAATTAATTGAACAGGCTAATTCAATGGTTATGTTGTCTAAATTTGATTCTGAAAAGTTAGGGTAAGAATTTGAGGTTTTAAACATTATTTTTGGACTCAGTGGGTCTTTTCGAGTCAAAAAATGTGTTTCTTGCGAAAAATCATGAAAAATCGCAAACTGGCAATTAAACTAGTTGAACCGGTTCAAGTTTGCCCAGTGCTGTGCGAAAAAAAGTAAAAACAGCCAAAAATTTTAGAAAAACAGTAGAAATGGAAAACCAAGCGTTAATTTTAAAGGTCTGACCCGAAGTTAGGCCAAACGGCTAAAAACGCTAACGGGTTGAATCGGGCCTAAGTTGGGCCCAAGTCCAATATATATAAATGAACCTTTAGCCTCATAAACACACACACACTTCATATTTGAAAGAGGGAGAGAAGAAGAGGTTGAACCCTAATCACCTCAATCTTCTCAAGCTCATATCTTGAGTTCTAGAGCTTCGATTTGCGTGCCGTCAGCGGCTACAGGTTCCTTTTGAAGAGCTTTACAAAATCCAATTAAGCTATAATTTATTTTTCTCATCATCATCAAACATGAATAAAATAGTAGATTTTTAGAATAAAGAGGCAATAGCCCTTAAAACCAAAAGGCAAGGGTGAAAAGGATCCAAGGCTTTGAGCATCAGTGGATATGAGGGCCCAAGGAAGTAGTTCCAGGCCTAAGCGGCTAAATCAAGCTGTCCCTAACCATGTGCTTGTGTCATGAAGGTCCAAGTGAAAAGCTTTAGACTGAGTGGTTAAAGTCGTGATCCAAAGCAAAAAGAGTGTGCTTAAGAGCTCTGGACGCCTCTAACTAGGGACTCTAGCAAAGCTGAGTCACAATCTGAAAAGGGTTCACCCAGTCATGTGTCTGTGGCATTTGTGTATCCGGTGGTAATACTGGAAAACAAAGTGCTTAGGGCCACGGTCAAGACTCATAAAAGTAGCTGTGTTCAAGAATTAACATACTTAGCTAGGAAAATCAATAATACTATCTGAATTCTGAGTTCCTATGGATGCCAATCATTCTGAATTTCAAAGGATAAAGTGAGATGCCAAAACTGTTTGGAAGCAAAAAGCTACTAGCCCCGCTCATCTAATTAGAAACTGAGCTTCACTTAAAACTCTGAGATATTATTGCTTCTTGATTTCTTTTTATCCTCTTTTATTCATCTAGTTTCTTGGGGACAAGCAACAGTTTAAGTTTGGTGTTGTGATGAGCGGATATTTTATATGCTTTTTGGGAGTAATTTCATGTAGATTTTAGTATGTTCTAATTAGTTTTTAGTAAAATATTATTAGTTTTTAGGCAAAAATCATATTTCTGGACTTTACTAAGAGTTTGTGTGTTTTTCTGTAATTTCAGGTATTTTCTGGCTGAAATTGAGGGAGCTGAGCAAAAATCTGAGTTAGGCTGAAAAAAAGGACTGCTAATGCTGTTGGATCCTAACCTCCCTGCACTCGAAATGGATTTTCTGGAGCTACAGAAGTCCAATTGGCGCGCTCTTAACGGCGTTGGAAAGTAGACATCCAGGGCTTTCCAGCAATATATAATAGTTCATACTTTGCGCGAAGATAGACGACGTAAACTGGCGTTCAACGCCAGTATCATGCTGCTGTCTGGCGTCCAGCGCCAGAAACAGGTTACAAGCTGGAGTTCAACGCCAGAAACAGGTTACAACCTGGCGTTGAACGCCCAAAACAGCCCCAGGCACGTGAGAAGCTTAAGTCTCAGCCCCAGCACACACCAAGTGGGCCCCAGAAGTGGATTTCTGCATCATCTATCATAGTTTACTCATTTTCTGTAAACCTAGGTTACTAGTTTACTATTTAAACAACTTTTAGAGACTTATTTTGTACCTCATGACATTTTCAGATCTAAATTTTATACACTTTGACGGCATGAGTCTCTAAACTCCATTGTTGGGGGGTGAGGAGCTCTGCAGCGTCTCAATGAATTAATGCAATTGTTTCTGTTTCTCCTTTCAAACATGCGTGTTCCTATCTAAGATATTCATTTGCGCTTAATTATGGAGAAGGTGATGATCCGTGACACTCATCACCTTCCTCAATCCATGAACGTGTGCCTGACAACACCTCCGTTCTACATCAGATTGAATGAGTATCTTAGCTTCCTTAATCAGAATCTTCGTGGTATAAGCTAGAACTGATGGCGGCCACTCTTGAGGATCCGGAAAGTCTAAACCTTGTCTGTGGTATTCCGAATAGGATTCAAGGATTGAATGGCTGTGACGAGCTTCAAACTCGCGATTGCTGGGCATGATGACAAACGCAAAAGGATCAATGGATCCTATTCCAACATGATCGAGAACCAACAGCTGATTAGCCGTGCTGTGACAGAGCATCTGGACCGTTTCCACTGAGAGGATGGGAGGTAGCCACTGACAATGGTGATTCCCTACATACAGCTTGCCATGGAAGGAGCCTTGCATTTATGAAAGTGAGTAAGCATTATGTTGCAGGGATTCAGAGGACAAAGCATCTCCAAAAACCCCAACATATTCTCCATTACTGCACAACAAGTAACTATTTCACACTCTTTTATTTTTCTAAAAATTCCAACTGATAATTTTAATTAATATCCTGACTAAGAATAATAAAATAAACATAGCTTGCTTCAAACCAATAATCTCCGTGGGATCGACCCTTACTCACGTAAGGTATTACTTCGACGACCCAGTGCACTTGCTGGTTAGTGGTACGAAGCTGTGTTAAATAGTCCATTAATATTGGCATACACAATTTCGTGCACCAAGTTTTTGGCGCCGTTGCCGGGGATTGTTCAAGTTTGAACAATTAAAGGTTTATTTTGTTGCTTAGATTAGGAAGAATTTATCCTCTTTTTTCACTAGAATTGCATCTTTTATTATCCCTTTTTAAAAATTTTTCAAAAATATTATTTTTCTTTATCAATTTTTAATTTTTTTCGTGAGTTTAGTGTCCTGTTCAAAGTTTGGTGTTAATTGCATATTTTATATTTTTCTTTAAATTTTCGAAATTGTGTTCTTTGTTCTTCATTGATCTTCAAGTTGTTCTTGTTAATTTTTCTTGTTTAGTCTTGAGTTTTTCTTGTGTTGTGTCTTTTCTTGTTTTTCTTGTGCTTTTTTTCAAAATATTAACTTTCAAAAATTATACTTTTATCCATAAAAAAATAATACATCTTTAAAATACGTTACATTTTTAGCTCAGTTGGTTATAGCATTGGCTTATGTTCTTGGCAATTGGGCATCTTCCTTTCAAAATCTTTTTTTCAAAAATAATTTTTTTTAATTTAATCTTGTGCCAAACTTTAAGTTTGGTGTTTTCTTGTTGATCTTTCTTTAATTTTCGAAAATTTATCTTGGTTTTCTAAAAATTTTAAGTTTGGTGTTCTTTCTTTTGTTCTTGGTGTTCTTGTGAATCTTCAAGGTGTTCTTGAGTCTTTCTTGTGTTTTGATCTTAAAATTTTTAAGTTTGGTGTTCCTTGGTGTTTTCCCTCCAAAATTTTCGAAAATAAGGAGCATTAGATCTAAAAATTTTAAGTCTTGTGTCTTTTGTGAGTTTTTCTCTTTCATCATAAAATTCAAAATTCAAAAAAAAATATCTTTTCTAACTAATTTTAAACTATATTTTCGAATTTTTTATATAAAAATTCAGATTTCAATTTCAAAATTTTTCAATTCTTATTTTTTAATATATATTTTATTATCTTTTTCAAAAATTTTATCCTAACCACTTTCTCTTTTTCCCCAATTTTTTCGAAAACCTTCAAAAAAATATATATTTTTATTTATTTTATTTTTTTTATTTATTTTATTTCGTTTTTATTTGTTTTATTTTTACTTTATTTTATAAAATAAATTTTTATAAAATAATAATATCAACATACATACCATCTCCCTTGCTCCATCATGGAACTAAGTGGAAATGCACAGTCCAAGAGGACTTTGGGGTCAAATGCTAGCCCCACTACTGCTTCATATGGAAGTAGTATCTGTATACCCTCCATTGGAGTTAGTAGCTTTGAGTTGGATCCTCAACTCATTATCATGGTGCAGCAAAGCTGCCAGTATTCCGGTCTTCCACATGAAGAACCTACAGAGTTTCTGGCACAATTTTTACAAATTGCTGACACATTACATGATAAGGAAGTAGATCAGGATGTCTACAGATTATTACTGTTTCCATTTGCTGTAAAAGATCAAGCTAAGAGGTGGTTAAATAACCAACCTAAGAACAGCATAAAAACATGGAAACAGCTGTCAGAAAAATTCCTGAATCACTATTTCCCTCCAAAACGGATGACACAGCTAAGGCTAAGCATCCAAGGCTTCAAACAAGGAGATAATGAATCCCTTTATGATGCCTGGGATAGATACAGAGAGATGCTAAGAAAATGCCCCTCTGAGATATTTTTAGAGTGGGTACAATTAGACATCTTCTACTATGGGCTAACAGAAAAAGCTCAGATTTCTCTAGATCACTCAATTGGTGGATCTATACATATGAGAAAAACAATTAAAGAAGCTCAAGAGCTTATTGATACAGTTGCCAGAAATCAGCATCTGTACCTAAGCAGTGAATCTTCCATGAAAGAAGAAGCTAAAACAGTAACTGCTAAACTCAGTCTTGTAGATCAGGCTACTAAATTTAATCAGCAATTAGACTTTCTAACTCAGCAGCTAGCCGAATTCAAGGAAATACTACAGGAAACAAGAATGGCTAACAGGAATATGGAAGTACAGTTAAAGCAAACAGAAAAGCAATTGTCAAAACAAATAGCAGAAGAATTCCAAGCAGTTCAATTAAGAAGTGGGAAAACATTAAATACCTCACTTTAAAGCAGCAGGAAGCCAAGAAATGAACAATTGGCTACTCAAAATCCCTCTGAGGACAATCAGAGCCCAGAGAGGAATAAGGCTGGCGCTGAACGCCCAGACCATGCTCATTCCTGGCGTTCAACGCCAGAAACAAGCATGAATTCGGCGTTGAACGCCCAAAGGGAGCACAGTTCTGGCGTTCAGATGCCAGTAACAGATAAGGAGTTGGCGTCTAACGCCACTCCAGCTTCTACCACTGGCATTCAAACGCCAGTGGGGGATCAGTCACATACAAGTGCTGATAACAACCCTTCTAAAAAGGCTTCCCAACCCACTTCTGTAGGTAATAAACCTATAGCAACTAAGTTTGAGGAATATAAAGCCAAAATGCCTTATCCTCAAAAACTCTACCAAGCGGAACAGGATAAGCAATTTTCCCGCTTTGCAGACTATCTCAGGACTCTGGAAATAAAGATTCCGTTTGCAGAAGCACTTGAGCAAATACCCTCTTATGCTAAGTTCATGAAAGAGATCTTAAGTCATAAGAAGGATTGAAGAATGCAGTGCAGTCATTCTGAAAAGCTTACCTGAGAAGCTTAAAGACCCCGGGAGCTTTATGATACCATGCACATTAGAGGGTAATTGTACCAAGCAAGCTCTATGTGATCTTGAGGCAAGTATCAACCTAATACCTGCATCTATTATCACAAAGCTTGGTTTGACTGAAGAAGTCAAACCAACCCGGATATGTCTTCAACTTGCTGATGGCTCCATTAAATACCCATAAGGCGTGATTGAAGACATGATTGTCAAGGTTGGGTCATTTGCCTTTCCTACTGCATTTGTGGTGCTGGAAATGGAGGAGCACAAAAGTACAACTCTCATTCTAGGAAGACCTTTCCTAGCAACTGGCCGAACCCTCATTGACGTCCAAAAAGGGGAAGTAACCCTGAGAGTCAATGAAGAGTAGTTCAAGTTGAATGTTGTCAAAGCTATGCAACATCCAGACACCCCAAATGACTGCATGAGTGTTGATATCATTGACTCGCTGGTAAGAGAAGTCAATATGGCTGAGAGTCTCGAATCAGAGCTAGAGGACATCTTTAAAGATGTTCAGCCTGATTTGGAGGAATCAGAGAGAATAATAGAACCTCTGAAAATCCCTCAGGAAGATGAGAAACCTCCTAAACCCGAGCTCAAACCATTACCACCATCCCTGAAATATGCGTTTCTGGGAGAAGGTGATACCTTTCCTATAATCATAAGCTCTACCTTAGAGCCACAGGAAGAGGAAGCACTAATTCAAGTGCTAAGGACACACAAGACAGCTCTTGGGTGGTCCATCAGTGATCTTAAGGGCATTAGCCCAGCCAAATGCATGCACAAGATCCTATTGGAGGGTGACGCCAAGCCAGTGGTTCAACCACAAAGGCGGCTGAATCCAGCCATGAAGGAAGTGGTGCAGAAGGAGGTCACTAAATTACTAGAGGTTGGGATTATTTATCCTATTTCTGATAGCTCCTGGGTAAGCCCTGTCCAAGTTGTCCCTAAGAAAGGTGGCATGACAGTGGTTCACAATGAAAGAAATGAACTGGTTCCTACAAGAGCAGTTACAGGGTGGCGTATGTGTATTGATTATAGAAAGCTCAATACAACCACTAGAAAGGATCATTTTCCCTTACCATTCATAGACCAGATGCTAGAAAGACTGGCAGGTCATGAATACTACTGCTTCCTGGATGGATATTCAGGTTATAATCAAATTGTAGTAGATCCAAAAGATCAAGAGAAAACAGCATTCACATGTCCATCTGGAGTATTTGCATACAGAAGGATGCCATTTGGCCTGTGCAATGCACCTGCAACCTTTCAGAGGTGCATGCTCTCAATTTTCTCTAATATGGTGGAAAAATTTCTGGAAGTCTTCATGGATGACTTTTCAGTATTTGGAGACTCATTCAGCTCCTGTCTTGACCATCTAGCACTTGTTCTAAAGAGATGCCAAGAGACTAACCTGGTTTTAAACTAGGAAAAATGTCACTTTATGGTGACTGAAGGAATTGTCCTTGGGCACAAAATTTCGAACAAGGGAATAGAGGTGGATCAAGCTAAGGTAGAGGTAATTGAAAAATTACCACCACCTGCCAATGTTAAGGCAATCAGAAGCTTTCTGGGGCATGCAGGATTCTATAGGAGGTTTATAAAGGATTTTTCAAAAATTGCCAAACCTCTGAGCAACCTGCTAGCTGCTGACACGCCATTTGTCTTTGATAAGGAGTGTCTGCAGGCATTTGAGACTCTGAAAGCTAAATTGGTCACAGCACCAATCATCTCTGCACCAAACTGGACATTACCATTTGAACTAATGTGTGATGCCAGTGACCATGCCATTGGTGCAGTGTTGGGACAAAGGCATGACAAGCTTCTGCACGTCATTTACTATGCCAGTCGTGTTCTAAATGACGCACAGAAGAATTACACAACCACAGAAAAAGAGCTACTTGCAGTGGTTTACGCCATTGACAAATTCAGATCCTATTTAGTAGGATCAAAAGTGATTGTGTACACTGATCATGCTGCTCTTAAATATCTACTCACAAAGCAGGATTTAAAACCCAGACTTATAAGATGGGTGTTGCTTCTGCAAGAGTTTGATATAGAAATAAGAGACAGAAAAGGGACAGAGAATCAGGTAGCAGATCACCTGTCCCGAATAGAACCAGTAGAAGGGGCGTCCCTCCCTCTTACTGAGATCTCTGAAACCTTTATGGATGAGCAACTCTTTGCCATCTAGGAAGTGCCATGGTTTGCAGATATTGCAAACTACAAGGCAGTGAGGTTCATACCCAAAGAGTACAGTAGGCAGCAATCAAAGAAATTGATCACAGATGCAAAGTACTATCTTTAGGATGAACCATATCTCTTCAAGAGATGTGCAGACGGAGTAATCCGTAGATGTGTGCCTAAGGAAGAAGCGCAGAAGATCCTATGGCACTGCCATGGATCACAATATGGAGGACATTTTGGAAGTGAGCGAACAGCCACAAGAGTCCTCCAATGTGGCTTCTACTGGCCTACTCTCTATAAAGATTCCCGAGTGTTTGTGCTTAATTGTGACAGTTGCCAAAGATCTGGCAATCTGCCTCACAGTTATGCCATGCCTCAACAAGGGATCTTGGAGATTGAGTTGTTTGATGTATGGGGTATTGACTTCATGGGACCTTTCCCACCATCATACTCAAACACTTATATTCTGGTGGCAGTGGATTATGTATCCAAATGGGTGGAGGCTATTGCAACACCCACTAATGACACTAAGACAGTGTTAAAATTCCTCCAGAAACACATCTTCAGCAGATTTGGCACCCCTAGAGTACTAATCAGTGATAGGGGCACTCATTTCTACAATAAACAGCTCTATTATGCTTTGGTTCGTTATGGAGTTAGCCACAGGGTGGCCACTCCATATCACCCACAGACTAATGGGCAAGCTGAAGTCTCAAATAGAGAACTCAAAAGAATCCTGGAACGGACTGTAATTAACCGTAGAAGGGATTGGGCAAGAAGCTTGGATGATGCTCTGTGGGCATATAGAACAGCATTCAAGACCCCTATAGGGACCTCTCCATACCAGCTTGTGTATGGAAAGGCATGTCACTTGCCAGTGGAACTGGAACATAAGGCCTACTGGGCAACCAGATTCCTGAACCTTGATGCCAAGTTAGCTGGAGAAAAACGATTGCTTCAGTTAAATGAGCTAGAGGAATTTAGACTCAATGCTTTCGAGAATGCAAAAATTTACAAAGAAAAAGCAAAAAGATGGCATGATAAGAAATTGTCATCCAGAGTCTTTGAGCCGGGGCAAAAAGTTCTGCTATTTAATTCCAGGCTCAAATTATTCCCCGGGAAATTAAAATCCCGGTGGAGAGGTCCATATGTGATTACAAGTGTATCACCATATGGATACGTAGAGCTTCAGGATAATGACTCTAACAAAAAGTTCATTGTTAATGGACAGAGAGTTAAACATTATCTTGAAAGCAATTTTGAGCAAGAATGCTCAAAACTGAGACTTGATTAAAGCTTAGTGATAGTCCAGCTAACGACATTAAAGAAGCGCTTGCTGGGAGGCAACCCAGCCATTCACAAAATTTAATTTTATTCGTTTTGGTTAATTAATTGATTTTTACAGGTATATGTCAAAGTATCTTCAAAATGTAAAATAGCAATTGATTGAATTCACAGAGTTACAGGGGAATTTGGAAGCTCACTGGCGTGAAAAAGCCAGTAAGAAATGTTTTGGGCGTTGAACGCCCAAAAGAAGCATCCACTGGGCGTTCAACGCCAGTAAGGATAGCCATCTGGGCGTTGAACGCCAGAAAGGAGCATCTTCTGGGCGTTGAACGCCAGAAAGAAGCTCCTTATGGGCATTTAACGCCAGAATTACAGCATCCTGGGCGTTTAGAAAAATGCCCAGTGACAAAGGACTTCCTGGCGTTCAACGCCAGAAAGAAGCAACAGCTGGGCGTTGAATGCCCAGGAGAAGCAGCAATTGGGCGTTAAACGCCCAAAACATGCAGCATTTGGGCGTTTAACGCCAGAATGGTGGGGAGGAGGTAAAATTCGTTTTTCTTCACAAATTTTCTAATTTTTATGTTTCAATTCATGATTTCTTGCATAAACATGTTTCAAAATATCATCCTTCAATTCCAAAAATTTTAATCCTAATTTCTAAAAACCCTAATTTCTAAAATCCCTTTTTCAAAAATATCAATTGTATCTTAATTCATAAACACAAATCTTTTTCCAATCCAAATCTTTTTCAAATCTTTTTCAACTCATCATATCTTTTGGATTTCGAAATTGCCTCTCCCTCTATTCCTCTTCTATCCTTTATTTTGCTTGAGGACAAGCAAACCTCTAAGTTTGGTGTGATTTGCCATGATCACTGAGCTAAAACTCATCAAGATCATGACACCTAAGGGAACAGGAAGAGCAAGGGCGTAACTTAAAGGAACTGAAGCATCAGAACTTATCTCTTGAAGGACCAAGCACCCCACAGACTAGAGGAATATCCACTTCCCAAAATACAGGTTGTTAAGTTCTAATTTTAAGTTTTAACTCTGTGATAGTATTATTATAGAAATTTACCTTAGAAGTTATATAGGAGTAGTAGTAATTAGCATGTCTATTTTGGTCTTATTTCCAATTAAGCTATAATTTATTTTTCTCATCATCATCAAACATGAATAAAATAGTAGATTTTTAGAATAAAGAGGCAATATTTTTTTTTCGAGTTCTTAATAAGGAAAATTATAATTATTTATATGTGGTGGCAATACTTTTTGTCTTCTGAATGAATGCCTGAACAGTGTATATTTTTGATATTGAATTTCATGAATGTTAAAATTGTTGGCTCCTAAAAGAATGATGAACAAGAGAAATGTTATTGATGATCTGAAAAATCATGAATTTGATTCTTGAAGCAAGAAAAAGCAGTGAAAAAAAAATAAAAAAAATTTACAAGGAATCATTGGAAAAAAAAAAGGAACAAAAGCCAATAGCCCTTAAAACCAAAAGGCAAGGGTGAAAAGGATCCAAGGCTTTGAGCATCAGTGGATATGAGGGCCCAAGGAAGTAGTTCCAGGCCTAAGCGGCTAAATCAAGCTGTCCCTAACCATGTGCTTGTGTCATGAAGGTCCAAGTGAAAAGCTTTAGACTGAGTGGTTAAAGTTGTGATCCAAAGCAAAAAGAGTGTGCTTAAGAGCTCTGGACGCCTCTAACTAGGGACTCTAGCAAAGCTGAGTCACAATCTGAAAAGGGTTCACCCAGTCATGTGTCTGTAGCATTTGTGTATCCGGTGGTAATACTGGAAAACAAAGTGCTTAGGGCCACGGTCAAGACTCATAAAAGTAGCTGTGTTCAAGAATTAACATACTTAGCTAGGAAAATCAA
The DNA here is from genome assembly GCF_014773155.1 of Arachis stenosperma. Taxonomy (NCBI): domain Eukaryota; kingdom Viridiplantae; phylum Streptophyta; class Magnoliopsida; order Fabales; family Fabaceae; genus Arachis; species Arachis stenosperma. The sequence goes on along the minus strand of NC_080377.1, from coordinate 105,677,037 downwards.
TAATACTATCTGAATTCTGAGTTCCTATGGATGCCAATCATTCTGAATTTCAAAGGATAAAGTGAGATGCCAAAACTGTTTGGAAGCAAAAAGCTACTAGCCCCGCTCATCTAATTAGAAACTGAGCTTCACTTAAAACTCTGAGATATTATTGCTTCTTGATTTCTTTTTATCCTCTTTTATTCATCTAGTTGCTTGGGGACAAGCAACAGTTTAAGTTTGGTGTTGTGATGAGCGGATATTTTATATGCTTTTTGGGAGTAATTTCATGTAGATTTTAGTATGTTCTAATTAGTTTTTAGTAAAATATTATTAGTTTTTAGGCAAAAATCATATTTCTGGACTTTACTAAGAGTTTGTGTGTTTTTCTGTAATTTCAGGTATTTTCTGGCTGAAATTGAGGGAGCTGAGCAAAAATCTGAGTTAGGCTGAAAAAAGGACTGCTAATGCTGTTGGATCCTAACCTCCCTGCACTCGAAATGGATTTTCTGGAGCTACAGAAGTCCAATTGGCGCGCTCTTAACGGCGTTGGAAAGTAGACATCCAGGGCTTTCCAGCAATATATAATAGTTCATACTTTGCGCGAAGATAGACGACGTAAACTGGCGTTCAACGCCAGTATCATGCTGCTGTCTGGCGTCCAGCGCCAGAAACAGGTTACAAGCTGGAGTTCAACGCCAGAAACAGGTTACAACCTGGCGTTGAACGCCCAAAACAGCCCCAGGCACGTGAGAAGCTTAAGTCTCAGCCCCAGCACACACCAAGTGGGCCCCAGAAGTGGATTTCTGCATCATCTATCATAGTTTACTCATTTTCTGTAAACCTAGGTTACTAGTTTACTATTTAAACAACTTTTAGAGACTTATTTTGTACCTCATGACATTTTCAGATCTAAATTTTATACACTTTGACGGCATGAGTCTCTAAACTCCATTGTTGGGGGGTGAGGAGCTCTGCAGCGTCTCAATGAATTAATGCAATTGTTTCTGTTTCTCCTTTCAAACATGCGTGTTCCTATCTAAGATATTCATTTGCGCTTAATTATGGAGAAGGTGATGATCCGTGACACTCATCACCTTCCTCAATCCATGAACGTGTGCCTGACAAACACCTCCGTTCTACATCAGATTGAATGAGTATCTCTTAGCTTCCTTAATCAGAATCTTCGTGGTATAAGCTAGAACTGATGGCGGCCACTCTTGAGGATCCGGAAAGTCTAAACCTTGTCTGTGGTATTCCGAATAGGATTCAAGGATTGAATGGCTGTGACGAGCTTCAAACTCGCGATTGCTGGGCATGATGACAAACGCAAAAGGATCAATGGATCCTATTCCAACATGATCGAGAACCAACAGCTGATTAGCCGTGCTGTGACAGAGCATCTGGACCGTTTCCACTGAGAGGATGGGAGGTAGCCACTGACAATGGTGATTCCCTACATACAGCTTGCCATGGAAGGAGCCTTGCATTTATGAAAGTGAGTAAGCATTATGTTGCAGGGATTCAGAGGACAAAGCATCTCCAAAAACCCCAACATATTCTCCATTACTGCACAACAAGTAACTATTTCACACTCTTTTATTTTTCTAAAAATTCCAACTGATAATTTTAATTAATATCCTGACTAAGAATAATAAAATAAACATAGCTTGCTTCAAACCAATAATCTCCGTGGGATCGACCCTTACTCACGTAAGGTATTACTTCGACGACCCAGTGCACTTGCTGGTTAGTGGTACGAAGCTGTGTTAAATAGTCCATTAATATTGGCATATACAATTTCGTGCACCAGAAAGCTCATTTGGTTTATATTAGAAATCGGCCAATGTATGGATTCAGTTTTCTCTATGTAGTATATAATATTCATGGACACTTAGGCTAGTGACCCATAGGATAGGATTGGATTTGAATGGTTGTTGAATTGTTGGATGTGGTTGTATGATGATGTTTGATGAAATGATGATTAATAGTGATATGATGGAGATAAATGAATTGTGAAATTGTGAAATGAGCTATGTTAATAAATGAGATGTGGTTGTTGATTGATTGGTAATGTAGTTGGAATTTGTTAATAAAGTTTGATATATGAGATATATTGATATGGATGTTGTGGATGGGGAAAAGTGAAGCAAAATGTGGTAATTTTAGTATGGTAAGACATAGAGGGTTGATTTTGATAAAGGGTGGAGTTTGGGAATGGTTTGGTTTGGTTTTGATTATGTTTTGCAAGTAATTATGAAAATTGTGATTTTGGGTAAAAATAAAATTTTGGTGAACTTTGTCTTATCATAACTCTTGTCTCGATTTTCAAAACATGTTGAAATTGGTTTAGAATTAAAGATCCCTGAAAACCCTTTAAATCGATATAAAGTTTGTGAAATTTAGAATTTTGTAGATGAAGTTATGATCATTCAAAGTTGGTGTTGAAAATTTGAAAATTTTGCAAAGTTACAGAATTCTGAGTGTTCTGGTATGTGCGCACGCACAGCCTTGTGTGCACGCATACTCTGCGTAAATGGCGACCTGTGCGCATGCACAGACCTGTGCGTCTGCACACGCAGAGGCAGACAATCTGCCTGCAGCATTGGCACAGCTTGTGCACACGCACATCAAAGGAAAAATTGCATCCTGTGCGTACGCACAGACCTGTGCGCACGCACACGTTGGGGAGGCCAGTGTGTTGGGGGCGCTTGCACAAGTTATGCGAGTGAATAGACCCTTTTATGTTTTGACACCCCTGTGCGTATGCACACTTCTAAAAATTTCATGGGCGTGCGCACACAGACCTCTATGTGGATGCACACGCCCTGTTTCTCAAATTTTGCTTTGTTTTCTACTATTTCACCTTCCCGACGAGGTTGTAAGCTTCTATAACACCTGTTTAAGACTTTTGGGCATATTTTTGGGTGTTCAAATATGTGAAACAGTTTAAGGGTCTTAGAGACTATTAATTGGGAAAATGTTAGCAAACGGAGTACTAGGTTTCTGTTGTACCAGGAAGGCTGATGATGTGTGATGAATGGCTGATGGATGAAACGTGAAAGCTAGGAACTAAAATGTGAAAGAATAGTGGTTGGAAAGAGTTGAGGACTCTGAATGAAATAATGGGTCCATCTTGTACTAAAAATGTTTTTGAAAACTGTTCATACCCTGACCGAGTTCTCCAAACTCGGGAAGTTCACAGAAGGTCCGACCTCGTCCCAAAGGCCCACGCCTGAGGTCGGACCTCGGACAAATAAAGAAGAAGGCCCATCAAAAGGAACGAAGCCCAAAACCTAAAGGCCGAAAAAGGCCTAGGAAAGGCGGTTCCACAAAAGATAGAGATAAGACTCCCAAAGATAAGATAAGATAAGAATATCTTATCCAGGGAAGATCACGACCAACCACTATAAATACACTGGAGCACCCAGGTATAAGGCATACTCTAATTCTACTCAATATCTGCTTGGACCCATGCTAACTTAAGCATCGGAGTGTCATTGCAGGTACAACCCCCAGCCGCTCAGCACACCAAGCTCGGGTCACGGAACCCCTACCTCGGGTCTTGCCAGACGACCGAGCTACACGTTTCAGGTAACCCTCGGAACATTGGCGCCGTTGCCGGGGAGCCTGGAAGTCATCCCTTTATCATGGCGGACGACCTTCCCAACAATAACCACGCTACATCAGAACAAGAAGAGGAAATTGACACCGGAGAACGACCGGACGGCCCTCTATCACCACGCACTCCAGGAGGAAACAAACAGAATCGCCCAAAGACATCACTTCCAAACAAAAATCCACAAAATCCCGAAAAAGAAGAGAGCTCAGAAATTCTAGAAGCAGTACGGGCACAGCAAAACCGACTGAAACAACTCGAAGAGGACATAAAAAAGCAGAAAGAAACTGAACAAGATTTGAGAAGGGAAGCTCGCAAGCGCAGAGAGTTAGAAGAAAAGCTGCGGAAGATAGAGGCCGAGTTGAAAGACCGGACGGAACGCGGCACCACCCCCGAAAACAACCATGATCCCTTCACACAAGAGATCATGAAGGAGAAGGTACCGCGAAACTTCAAACCACCTGATATGGATCTCTACGACGGCACCACCGACCCAAGTCACCACCTCAGCAACTTCCGAAGCAGAATGTACCTGGTCGACGCCTCCGACGCGATTCGGTGCAAAGCCTTCCCCACCACTCTCACCAAGTCGGCCATGAAGTGGTTCGACAACCTGCCACCAGGATCAATCTCCAGCTTCGAGGACCTAACCAAAAAATTCCTAACAAGGTTCTCTATTCAAAAGGACAAGGCAAAATATGCCCCCAGTCTACTCGGGATCAAACAGGGTAACCAAGAAACTCTCCGAGAATACATGGAGCGATTCAACAAAGCCTGCCTGGACATACAACACTTGCCCACTGAAGCAGCCATCATGGGACTAGCAAACGGCCTAAAAGAAGGACCATTTAGCCAATCCCTATCCAAACGATACCCGACCTCCTTATACGAGGTGCAAGAGCGGGCAGAAAAATATATCAACATGGAGGAAACCTCCCAGCTAAGAGACTCTTCTAGGAAGGAATCAACCTACCCACTCCGAGACCGAGATCGGGAACAGAAAAAGAAAGAAGAGTCCAACTCGGACAAACCACGGAAGTACCATAGCTACACTCCCCTCCGAGTTTCCCTGGTAGACGTCTACAGAGAAGTATGCCACACCGAAAAAATCCCACCGCCCCGACCTTTAAAACACAAGAGAGCGGGGAGAGAACGGTCCGAATACTGTGAATACCACAAGCTCTACGGTCATTCTACTAATGACTGCCACGACCTGAAGAATGTTATAGAAAAGCTAGCCAGAGAAGGAAAACTCGACAGATACATAGCGGAAAAAGGAGAAGAGACCAAAAAGAGAAGGAGGGGAGATAACGAGGATCGGGCCGAACAGACCCTGCGAACCCCTGAAAGGCACATACACATGATAAACGGAGGTTTTGCAGGCGGAGGAACATCCAGATCCTCGCGAAAAAGACACCTCAAAGAGATCTATCATGTCCGAGAAAACAATCCCCTGCCCGAGCTGCCAACCATCTCATTTACCCAAGAAGATGCTCAGGGGATAATACCCGGCCACGACGATCCTATGGTGATCACCATTATCCTAGCAAACGCCAACTTACATCGAACCCTGATTGACCAAGGAAGCTCAGCAGATATCCTGTTCAAAGCGGCCTTCGACAAGCTCGGACTTGAAGAAAAAGAGCTAAAGGCTTATCCCTCCGACCTATTTGGGCTAGGGGACACCCCGATCCACCCCTTAGGATACATCTCGCTACACACTACCTTCGGAAGAGGCGAGCAATCTAAAACGTTAAGCATCGACTACATTATAGTCGACGTTACCTCAGCATACAATGCCCTCATTGGGCGACCAACCCTAAACAGACTGGCAGCTGTGGTCTCAACCCCACACCTCTGTATGAAGTTCCCTACCGCAAAGGGAATCGCCACCCTAAAAGGCGACCAAAAATTAGCACGGCGATGCTACAACGAAAGTCTAAGCCTAAAAGGGAAAGAGGTCAACACAATAGAACTCGGGCGAGTTCAAACCCGAGAAGACCTTCGGCCACAACCAGAGGGAGAAACCGAAAGGACCCAAATCGGGAACACACCTGAAAAAGTAACAAACATTGGAGCAAACCTCGAAGCAGGCCTAAAGGAGGAACTCATAACCCTCTTAAGGGAGAATTCCGACCTCTTCGCCTGGAAGGCCTCCGACATGCCAGGCATAAGTCCCGACCTGATGTGCCATAAGCTATCAGTATACCCGGGATCCAGACCCGTCCAACAGAGACGCCGGAAGCTCGGACCCGAGCGCATGCAAGCAATAGAAGAACAGGTACAAGCACTGCTAGATGCAGGATTCATTAGGGAAGTAAAATATCCCCTATGGCTCGCAAACGTGGTCCTGGTAAAAAAGCCCAACGGAAAATGGAGGATGTGCGTCGATTACACGGATCTCAACAAAGCCTGCCCCAAAGACCCATATCCACTACCAAACATCGACGCCTTAGTCGACGCAGCCTCAGGCTACAGATATCTCTCCTTCATGGACGCATACTCAGGATACAACCAAATCCCGATGTACGGACCTGACCAAGAAAAGACCTCGTTCATAACCCCAAGGGCAAACTACTGCTACGTAGTAATGCCCTTCGGGCTGAAGAACGCAGGGGCAACCTACCAGAGGCTAATGAACAAAGTGTTCTCAGAGCACATCGGACTACAACTGGAGGTATACGTCGACGACATGCTGGTAAAGACACAGGAAGACAGAAACTTGCTGACCGACCTCGCCAGTGTCTTCGGCACCCTCCGAAAACACAACATGAGACTTAACCCGACGAAGTGCACCTTCGCCGCAGAAGCCGGAAAGTTCTTAGGCTTCATGCTGACTCAAAGGGGCATCGAAGCAAACCCGGACAAATGCCAAGCAATACTCAATATGAAGAGCCCGACATGTGTCAAAGAAGTACAACAACTGAATGGAAGGCTGGCCGCCCTATCAAGATTCTTGGCAGGATCAGCGATAAAATCACTACCTCTCTACTCACTCCTAAAGAAAGGGAAACCCTTCTCGTGGACCCCGGAGTGTGAAAAAGCCTTTCAAGAATTCAAGGAATTCCTCGGGCGGCCACCAATCCTAACCCGACCTTTAAAAGGGGAAGAACTCGTACTATACCTCTCGGTCGGACATCGGGCAGTCGCTTCAGCGCTAATACGAGAAAATGACCAAGGACAACACCCCATATACTTCGTAAGCAAGGCACTACAAAGGGCCGAATTAAACTATCAGAAAATAGAGAAATTCGCCTACGCCCTAGTATTCACGGCTCGGAGGCTCCGTCCCTACTTTCAAGCCCACACCATCAAAGTCCGGACGAACCAACCCATGAGACACATCCTACAAAAAACAGACATGGCAGGACGAATCCTACAATGGGCGGTGGAACTGTCCGAGTTCGACCTCCACTATGAAGCCCGGACTGCCATAAAATCTCAATATCTAGCCGACTTCATCGCAGAATATACTGAGACCCCGGGAACCCCACTCTCATGGAACCTATATGTCGACGGGTCCTCAAACAAAACGGGAAGCGGAGCCGGGGTCATACTCGAAAGCGACCAAGGAACGCGGATAGAACTATCCCTAAAATTCGAGTTCCAGGCTTCAAACAACCAAGCAGAATACGAGGCCCTACTAGCTGGTCTAAAGCTAGCCAAAGAGGTCGGAGCCCAGAAAATCACGATCTTCAGCGACTCCCAGGTCATCACATCACAAGTAAATGGAAGTTACCAGGCCAAAGACCCAACTATGAAAAATACCTGGACCAAGCACAGGCACAATTACGCCACTTCCCAGAAATACAAATCCAGCACATACCTCGGGAACAAAATGCCCGGGCAGACGCCCTCTCAAAGCTTGCTAGCACCAAGCCCGGAGGCAACAACAGAAGTCTTCTCAAAGAAACCTTACAATCTCCCTCCGTGCCAAGAGAGGAAGAAATACTAAATATATCCAACCAACAGCAAGGATGGATGACCCCCATACTCAACTACCTGAGGTCAGGAACTCTTCCCGCCGAAAGAAAAGAAGCTAAAAGGCTTACAAAGGACGCCCAGAATTATACACTAATCCACGACGTATTATACAGAAGAGGATTCTCAAACCCCCTCCTTAGGTGCGTTCCGACCTCAGAAACAAAAGGCGTCCTCGAAGAAGTCCACGAAGGCATGTGCGGGAACCATCTCGGAGCTCGGGCACTATCCAAAAAAGTAGTCAGGGCCGGGTTCTACTGGCCGACCTTGCAAAGAGATGCAACAGAGTTTGTGAAAATATGCCCCCCCTGCCAAAAACACGCCAATTTTCACAAGGCGCCACCCGAAGACCTTATCAGCATCACTGCGCCATGGCCCTTCGCAAAATGGGGAGTCGATTTACTCGGCCCGTTCCCACAAGGACCGGGGCAAGTCAAATACCTCATAGTAGGGGTCGACTACTTCACAAAATGGATCGAAGCTGAACCCTTAGCCACCATTACGGCTCAGAAAAGCCGCAAATTCCTATACAAAAACATTGTCACAAGGTTCGGAGTCCCCTACTCCATCACAACAGACAATGGAACACAATTCACGGACACAAGTTTTCAGAAATTGGTGGCCGAACTAAAAATCAAACAGCAATTCACATCGGTGGAGCACCCACAAGCCAATGGGCAAGCAGAGGCTGCAAATAAAGTCATCTTGGCCGGGTTAAAACGAAGACTCCAAGAGACCAAAGGGGCGTGGGCCGAGGAGCTCCCCCAGGTACTATGGGCATATCGGACAACCCCGCACTCTACAACGGGAGAATCCCCATTCCGGCTAGCTTACGGGATGGAGGCAATGATTCCTATCGAAATAGATGAAGGGTCGCCCAGAGTCATCTTCTACAACGAAAGAGGCAACCCACAGGCACAAAGGGAAGAACTCGACCTCCTCCCCGAGGTCCGAGAAAGAGCCCGAATCCGAGAAGAAGCCTTAAAACGGTGAACGGCCCTCAGATACAATCAAAAGGTAATAAAGCGAAGCTTCTCCATTCACGACCTGATTCTAATCCGAAATGACATCGGAACACAAAAGTCGGGAGAAGGAAAGCTAGCCGCAAATTGGAAAGGGCCCTACAAAGTAACAGAAGTCTTAGGGACAGGCTACTACAAAATATCCGACCTAGAAGGCAATGAGCTGCCCAGGACCTGGCACGCCTGTAATCTAAGACGGTACTACAGCTAGAAAAACTTAACCCGAGGTGTACTCTTTTTCCCTACAAGGGTTTTTTAATGAGACACCCGGTTAAGTAGGATACCCGACCTAAAGGGTAAACACTTTGTAAATATTCTTTCTTTTTTAATACTAATCAAATTTCTCTATTTTCTCTTCCTCATGATGAAGCAAATCCTAGAAAGTACCCCACCAAGGCGCATTAATTTATGCTCGGCAAAACGCAAAAATCATTTGCCAAGAGACCATACAAGGTCGGCAAAGATAAAGCGACGAGGTTCAAATTAATGTGAGAAGTTATAAAGTAACTCTGAAATGGCTCGAAAAGCCAAATAAAAAAGAGGTTACAAAAATAACTTAAAAAGGCCGACCAAACGACGAAGTCGGACCCAACAAAGGGAAAAGTTATAAAGTAACTCTAAAATGGCTCAAAAAGCCAAATAAAAAGAGATTACAATAACTCAAAAGAACCGACCAACGACAAAGTCGGACCTAACAAAAAGGAGGTACTCGAGCACCCGATGTCCGAAGAAAAAGCTCGGCCCAAGAAAGAAGCCTTAAAACGGCAAGAACCAGGATTTCGAAAAACGCTTACTAAAAAGTTGCTTTACAGAAAGCAACTAAAAAGTACAAGCGAAAAGAACGAAATCAAAAGAAGATTCAAAACGCTAGCTAAAAAGTTGTTATCCGAAAAACAACTAAAAAGCACGAAAGCGGAAACATAAAGTCAAAACGCTAGCTAAAAAGTTGTTATCCGAAAAACAACTAAAAAGCACGAAAGCGGAAACATAAAGCCAAAACGCGAACAAGGCTAAAACAAAGGTTTCAAAACGCTAGCTAAAAAGTTGTTATCCAAAAAGCAACTAAAAAGCATAAAAGCGGAAACAAAAGCCAAAAACGCGAACAAGGCTAAAACAAAGGTTGGAAAACGCTAGCTAAAAAGTTGCTATCCAAAAAACAACTACAAAGCATAAAAAGCGGAACAAAAAGTCAAAAGCGCAAAAACACCGCATAATAAGCTAAAAAAGTTACTACAAGTAGCTAAATAGCAGAAAGGTGTCCAAAGCGTTCACGAAAAACATCCAAAAAGCAAAAAGAACCCACAGGCCGGGTAAAAGGCCAAAAACAAAAGATCACAGAGGATCAAGGACCTTTCCGGTCTCCACATCAACAGAAGGCTGCGGAGGAAAAATGGAAACTGGGACTGCATCAACGACACCGTCATCCCGGTTTAAAACCTCCACGCCAGAACCATCCCCGGCCAAAGTTGAAGTCGGATCCGCAACCGGAACCTTGAGGTCGGACACCGGAGCCTTGGGGTCGGACACCGGAACCTCATCCTCGGCAGGGGCAGGAACAATCTTTCCCTCCACAACAATGTTATCCGTACTGAATAAGCTCAGATCCAGGTCGGGAGCAAGAACCCGGATCTGATCCCTCAAATTCACAAACATAGCATCCATACCCTTGGCCACATTATCTTCCAGCTCGTAAAAATCATCCCGAGCCGATTGCAACTTCTCCTTCGTCTCCACAAGCTCGGCATACAGCTTGGTATAGTTCTCCGTCGCCACCTTCGCCATCTCCTCAGATGTCTTCGCCGCCGCCACAGCCGCGGTAGCCCTAGTTTTCTCTTCCTCCAAAGAGATCTCCAGCTCAGTAATCCTGGCAGCCTTCAGTTGACTAATCTTATCAAGATCAGACTGAGCCTTCTCAAGTCGGGAGCTGGTCGCACCAATGGGGGATTTCTTGAACTCCTGGGCAATAGCGGCATGAAGACTGGCCATCCGGACACAGCTCCGCGCCATATACTGAAAATGATGCTCCATAGACACATCATCAGTAGAAATAAAAGTCTGAGGAAGAATATGCTGTTCAATCCAACCAAGGGCATCAAAATCCTTGTCATTAAAACCCGCAAGCTCCTGAGAGGTCTTCTGTTTCTTGGGGGGAGGACCCGAGGTCGAAGGCGGGGAAAGGTGACCGGGCCCAGAGGTCGGAGGATCTTGAGTTATAGCTCGGAACTGAGGAGTCGGAATGGTCTTCGACCGAGTCTGAACACCCACAGTAGCCTTCTGCGGAGAAGATCGGGCAGAAGCCTCAGCCTCGATATTCCGAGCAGCCGCAGACTTCTTCGACCGACGAAGAAACTTCATGGAATCCGCCTGAGAAGACATCTCTGCAGAAACAAAAAAAAAAGGGATTATCACAAACAGGAATTCCACCAAAACAGGCAAAATACTAAAAGGATGAAGCTCGGAGAGGTCGGGAACTACCTAACTCGGAACGGAGAAGGCTTGGATCTCCCAACATTTTCTTCGTGTCCAAGTGAGGTGCCCGACCCCATAAACTGCTCAACACACCCACAAAAGCCTGCTCCACCTCATCTAGACTCTCAAAGGTATACTTAACCGACACTACATTCTCTTGCCAACAAAGTACCAAGAGAAAAGAGCCCCCCCCCCCACATACAAACAACCAAAGCAATGGCGGCGCCTCTCTTCGGGGCAACCCCAGCATAGAAGAAAAAGAAACAAAAGCATATGTGCACAGCGAAAGTAAAGACGAGAAACAAACCTGGAAGAAAGGAAGAAGACGACGAGCTCCGATGCAAGAAGAACGAAAACAGCGACGCAGAGGAAACCCCGAAAAACAACGCACAGAAAGAATCAGAGAAGAAGAACAGAGAGAAAGAAGGAAGATGCTCGAAAGAGAGGTGGCGAAAAACCCAGAAAAAGGGAAAGGGAGCAGAATAAACAAAGAAAATGAGGAAAGGGGCAAATAAATAATGCCTTCACAGAGCCCGAACGGAAAATCGAGGAGAAACGGTAAAAAGCAATAAATGCTGAAACGGCCATTTTCAAATTTTGAAAAGACGACTATGCCCGAGCTCGACCTCTCAAAAGGACGAACTCGGACAGGGGCACTGTTCATACCCTGACCGAGTTCTCCAAACTCGGGAAGTTCACAGAAGGTCCGACCTCGTCCCAAAGGCCCACGCCTGAGGTCGGACCTCGGACAAATAAAGAAGAAGGCCCATCAAAAGGAACGAAGCCCAAAACCTAAAGGCCGAAAAAGGCCTAGGAAAGGCGGTTCCACAAAAGATAGAGATAAGACTCCCAAAGATAAGATAAGATAAGAATATCTTATCCAGGGAAGATCACGACCAACCACTATAAATACACTGGAGCACCCAGGTATAAGGCATACTCTAATTCTACTCAATATCTGCTTGGACCCATGCTAACTTAAGCATCGGAGTGTCATTGCAGGTACAACCCCCAGCCGCTCAGCACACCAAGCTCGGGTCACGGAACCCCTACCTCGGGTCTTGCCAGACGACCGAGCTACACGTTTCAGGTAACCCTCGGAACAAAAACCATTGTATCACTTTTCATTGAGATTATGAGACACTATGCGCCTGGCAGGGGCCGAGGTTCGATCCCGCCTGTCGAGGTAGCGGTGGCGGCGTAAGGGCGGTGGTTCGTCCCGCTTGCGCTTAGATGTGAGGTCGGTGGCAATAGATCCCGCTCGCATCCCTTCGGATCATCAGAGCGTACAGGCACAAAATCCTGGATAGTGATCCGAGCACTATATCTCGGGGGTTCCCACACCATGAATCCAAAGGGCAACATCTCCATGGAGATGTGTCGTGTTGGCAGTTGAACCGACAATGTGATATCACAGCCAGTAGGGCAAGCATTCATCATATGCATTTTCTACCTGTTTGTATGCTTTGCCGACTTGATTTCATTTTCCCTATCTGTTTAACATGTCTAATTGCTACTTGTATTAATTGTTGTATATGTCTCTACTTGTATTTTACTTGTATTGTATATACTTGTGCTTTTACCGGAGCTAAAGAGGTTTGGAAGGCGATCGCGATGGGATCGCATGACGGATCGGTTGGTGAAGTCTGTGGGACTGTGGTGTTTAATTAGATTAGAAATTCCCTAAGATAGATTACCCTATTATGGTACTATGACTTAAGTTGTGTTAAGGAATTACATATTATATTGTTCTGGTTTAGTATGCTTTAAGTTGAATTCTTGTGATGGATATCGAGTCTAGGATTGCCTTTGGCGTCCCGGGGTCTTATATCCTACATCACTGGGTACTGTTACCATACTGAGAACCTCCGATTCTCATACCATATCTTTGTTGTGTTTTTCAGATGCAGGTCAAAACCCACCTCGGTGAGTTGTCTGATTGGTGACAAGAGCGGAGGATCTGGGCTATCTTTTGGAGTCTTTTGCTTTATTATATATAGCTGCCTCTCACTTTTGTATTTTGCTTTGGCCTAGAGGCTTGTATTGAGAGAACAAAACTTGTATAAGCTATTTTTACTGTCTGGTTTCACTCATGGTCTGTATATGGCTAGCCGGCTTAAACTCCGTGAGTCATGGCTATTGCCTTATGATATTATACTATTTTACTATGATGTTTGGTTATTCTATACCTGAACCTTATGCTTAGGTAGAACTGTCACAACCTTTGATTAACCTTTGCTTTATGACGCGAGGTAAGGCTTAGGTTAATTAAGGTGTTACAGAAAGACCTAGGTATAGGAGTACTATTGGTACGTACTATGACTATTGACAAATACTATAAAACTTCTAAGTGTCATCATAAATAATTAATATAGTGTTAGCTTTTAATTGGTTATTTTGGATCTTGAGACAATCAGCCATCTTAACAATTTGTATTGATTGTAGTACATTTTACACTACAAAACAAACGGTAAATAGTGGCAACAATTTAGCGGCGGAAAGTGAAACCGAGTGATCTATAAATTTTACAGCGATTGTAGTAGTAAAACTATCATTAGTAGTTATATTTTTCAATTGGTGGCGATTTAAGTGGAAACTAAAACAAGTCTACCTTTTTCTTCTAGATCTCTCCCTTCTCCCTATTCTCATGTCTGTTATCTTACACGACAATCCAAATGAGTAAACCCTAGCCTCCATTGTTCTCTCTATCCTCGAAGGCCCGAACCTTCACATCCTGTCAATCTGACATTCGTCACGCTAATTCTGTCACACACCCCTTTTTCCATCTTCGAAAAAAGCACTGTTACTGCTAGATTTGAGATCGACATCGTGCTCCTCTGCTTCATCTCTTGCATCAATTTGCTCACCATCTCCTCATGTATAGTGATTTGTTCGAATATGATGCATTATTGCATGTGAGTCTGGTGCAGAATTTAAAAATTCACAAACTAATCGGCAAGTACACCGAGTCGTACCAAGTAATACCTCAGGTGAGTGAGGGTCGATCCCACGAGAATTCATGGATCAAGGAATAATGATTGAGTGATTCAAGCAGAAAATGATGTTTTGAGAGTTCAAGTGCATTAAACATTAAATTCAGATATTAGAAAGCAAACAGTAGATTGATGTAAAGACTATGAGAGAAAACAGTCAAGATTTAGGAGTTGTTTATCTTCCGGATTTCTATTTTTTACCAACTATTTTAAACATGCAAGATTCAATTCATGGCAACTTATATTTGACTAAACCCTAATTCCTTAGTAATTTAGTCTCCTCAAACCTAGTTAACCGCAAATTCCTTGGTCACTTGATTTCAATTAGAGGTTTAAGTCTAATTCTAGTTTATCAACCACAAAAACCCTAATTACCCAAATATAAGAGGATTATATGTCACGTATCCTATTAAGCCCAGATAATTAGTGATTAAGGAGAAATTATTTTCAAGCGATGGTTCAAGTAAATTACTTTTCCAAGATTTAGCAAGAACAAAATTAGAATAAGAGTTATTCTTTCGATCTACCCAAATCCTTAAGATGAAGAACGAAAGCAAATTCTTGAAATTAAAATTGATACATTAATTAAAATAGAAGAGTAATAGTATCAATTCATAAAATAAACAGAGCTCCTAACTTTAACAATGGAGGCTTAGTTGCTCATGGAGGAAATAAACCCTAGCAGAGAAAAGTGTAAAGTGCGGAAGTCGAGTAGAAGAAACCCTAGGCCAAGATCTCTTCTCCTTTTATATCTAATCCTAATTAATGTAAAATATATTTTCTAAAACTAAATAATATCTCTCCCTATTATAAATAATATAAAGTTTTAATAAAAAATCCTTGAAGATCTCGTTGCTGGCTCGTGGAGATGTGGGGACCACTACAAAATCCTAAAGCTAGTGCCAAACTTAGGCTGGGCCAAGTTTGGCGCCACTATGCCGTGCGAAATTGTAGTCTTTTCCTGATCTTGGCGCCAAACTTAGATATCCCAAGTTTGGTGTAAACTTCGAGTAATTAGTAAATAATTAACCAATAAATTAATCATTATTTAAAAAAACTTAGAAAAATAAATTTTATAGTTTAATAAGGTAGAAATAATTAAAATATGAATTCTAATACTACTTTTAAAGGTTTTGGCCCAAAATTGGCTGAACGGGCCAAACCGATTAGCTCGGGCCCAAGGCCCAACCTATTTAATCACCTTCCATGAGCTTTCAGCTCATTAAAGATAGATAAGGGGGAGAGAGAGTGCAGAACGGTGGGGGAAAGGGGGAATAACTCAAACCCTTGCCCAAATTTAATTCACCATAACTTTCAATTTGTAGCTCCGATTGACGAGCCATCAGCAGCAACGCATTCATCTCAAAATCCTCTTCGAAACCATTCTAACCATGAGGTAGTACTGCTGCATTTTTGCTCCCAGTTTCTCCCTCTTCAGTTTTGAAAATGTTAGGTTTTGATAATTGAAGAACTGAATGATTTTGATGGTTTAGGTGAACTCTGACAATAGAAAATTATCGAATTTTTGCCCAATTGCTTGTGGATAATGGTAAGGAACTCATAACCCTTGTGAATCCTTTAATTAAATGAGATTAGGTAGTGAAATTAGTGGTTGTGTATGTAATTGTGTGAAATAAGGTTGTGTAAATGTGAATTGGAACAATAATGAAGACGTTGGAGGTGAATTGGGTGATATCGGTGACTAGGAAGTAGACCGTGGAGGTTGGGTCTTTGTTCGGTGAGGATTCGAGACTTTGGACACTTAAGGATCGGAGGTATTTTGTGGTGTTTCGGCATTAGGGAGAAATCAGCCAAGGTATGGTTTTAGTTTCTCGTAGATAATATATAATATTTTGTGAAAATATAGGCTAGATAACCATAGGATAGGTTGAAAATGTGGGAATATGTTAATGCTAGTAACCTTGATGGAAATGTGGAATTATATTAATAATAAGTTAATGAATAATGATTTTGTTGAGTTGGTTGTAGGAATTGTGTTAATTAATGTTGTTGATGGGAGTTGATGAATGATTATTGGTGAATGTGAGTATTGATGATGAAATATTGAGGATTGGTTGAGTTGTGTGTGTGTGTGTGTGTGTGTGTGTGTGTGTGTGTGTGTGTTGATTAATGGATGAATTGAGAGTTGGAAATGACTTGAAAAGGGTTTGAAAGGTGGTTTAGATGGGACCTGAGAAGAGTGGCAAATTTCTAGTTTTAGGGGAGGTACTACCGAAATTTTATGAGAATTTTGGGATATATACTTATGCTTATATTATGAATATAAATATTCTCCGGCCAGCCTTGGCTTCACAGGTTGAGCCCGGAGCTTGAACATTTTGTATCTTTTGACTCTCAGCTCTTATTATATATGTGTTTCTACTTTTCTTCGTACGAAAGTTTCCGTTTACGTGACTGTTGCTCCTTTTGTTTTGCGACTTTGCTTAAGCATTTCTTTCAAGGCTCCTTGAATATAAATTCCTTTCAACTATATTATGTATATCTTTTATTTTAGAGGTCATAATACTTGACCACCTCTGTTTTACGACTTAAGCGTAAGACTCCGTGTGGTAGTGTGTTACATTTGACGCCACCATGCCAGCGTGATTGGGGAGTTGCAAAGTTTGGCGCCAACTTGGTGGCATTTGGCACCATGATTCCAGAAGAAAAATATAAACTATCATATATTATTGGAAAGCTTTTGAAGTTGGATTTTCAATGCCGCTAGAACCACGTCAATTGGACATCTATAGCTCAAGTTATGCTCGTTGGAGTGCAAAAAGGTCAGGGTTGACAGCATCATCCACTTTCTTCTTTTTTTTCTACACGAACTCTGTCAAACTTGCCCAAATGCTACCTGAAATAAACCAAATTGCACACAACTCAAAGTGACATTCATAGTGGCTTAAAAATACTTAAATTTTGATTAAACTTAATAATTCAAATGCAAATTCACTAGGAAAAGATAGGAAAGATGCTCAAGCATCAGAGTCCAACCACCGTCACTTCCAGTAGGTTCAGATCTGTGCTAGCTACTCTCTAACATCTACCACTTATTTGCTTTTCTGAAACCGTGCTTCTACCTTAGATGTGCTTGGTGCTCATGCCTCCCTACTTCTGCCATGTTCCTTTGCTTTTAGTTTGTTCTTTTTTATTTTATTTGTTATGAATTTTTTTTTTTGTTCACTCTGAATCTAGATATGCTTTTGGTTTCTACACTAATCTAATTGCTCTACTTCATCAAAAAAGAAGAGAAAGCTCAATAGAAAATCTATCTAGCATTTTCCATTCAATATCTAAACCAAGTTTCAATTTGCAATGTTAGAATAATTTTTACAAATATTTGCTAGTAAGTATTGTTAAATAGTTTCTATGACAATGAGTCTGGGATTAATTTTATGTATAAGTAATTGGGTTTATTTTATCTCTCTTTGGTTGGTTTATGTAAATTGAAAGAGAAAAAGAATGTCATGTTGAATATGAATTTTGTACTAGTTGATTAGTACAGCAATTTAAGTAAATTTTACAACTTCATCATCGCACACTAATTGCCAAATAGCAACAATGAAAGAGAAAAAAAAAGAAATATTGATCTTAATTTCTTATTATTAGTGTGTTCTCAAATGTAGAGAACTACAAGAAAAGGTGTAGAAAATTCAAATATCAGTTGAAGAGCGGGAGGAGATGGTCAGAAATTTGGACAAGAGAGAAACTGAGTATATGAAGATTTAAAGAAGTGAAGTTAGAGTTAATGATTTTGAGCAAATAATAGTAATTGGCAAAGGTACTTTTGTTGAGGTACATAATAAATATTTTAGATCATGTTATATTATAAACTTTGGATTCTTTCATATATAGTATTTAATAATTTGTTAAGATGATTTAGTTTTGTTTTGTTATCAGTTAATCATTTTTGTGCAGTCACCCAATCATGCATTTTCATTTAATGGAAATATTTGACTCTAATAATAATTGTCTCAAGAGAAGGATTAGTGAATTTGATATATTTTCGTTAGGTGCGTGCTTCAAATCTTCCCTTTTGTACTCTATAACTGCTCCATTGTTGCTTTTTGTTGTTATTTTTTGTGAAAAAAGAACTACTGTGTTTCTATTCAGTTGTTTTTCCTTAGCTAACACCTTCTAATTTTTGTATTTTGGATGATGATTTGTGCAGATCTAATGAGCTAATGATGCACCTTCAAATTTTTGTATTTTGTTTTGGGGTTTTGTTTTGGGGATAGCAATGGAAGGGAAAAAATGTTTGGTAGTGTTTTAGTTTCGTATGAATATTTGTTCAATGTTATCTTGGAGGTTTGATTATTAGTCATTTTGGAATAGGAAATAAGCTTAATTTAAGTATGCTAGTCAAGTGTTCTATTGCTAGAAGTGATTTACTTTACTTTTGAGCTGCTCTACAGTATTGTTTTATGGTTCATTTATGTTTAAATTGCTAATTAATCGTCTAATTATTGTGATATTGTTTAACGGTAATGATACAATAAAATATCAGTCCAAACTTGACTTATTTAGCATTCATTAATTCTAGCTCTAGTGACAATTAATAAATGCTAAACAAGACTAGTTTGGACTATTTTTGGCTAATGGAGAATATGGAAGTACTTGGTAGTTTTATTTACTTCAAGCTTTTTTTTTACTGAAAATTTTATTTTAAGTTGTTATTGCAGCTTTGGTGTAGGTTTTACATGCTGTTGGGTGTATTTGGCATAGTGCATTTTTTGGTTTATGCATTACAGCATTGCGGTTGGTTCAAAGGGTATGGATTACAACAAACGGATGGGAAACTAATTATTTATTTTGTTTTAAATTGGAAAATGGCTTCATGAATTTATTCATGTGCATGAGCTGGTGATGTAATCTTGTTTTTTATTATAAGGGAAGGTTATGCTGGCAAGCCATTTACATTTTCTTTTTATGTATTGGCAGTTATAGTTCTACATTTAATTGATTAAATATTTTTATTTACAAAGGAAAAAAATGATTCCGA
This sequence comes from Arachis stenosperma, assembly GCF_014773155.1. Classification (NCBI taxonomy): domain Eukaryota; kingdom Viridiplantae; phylum Streptophyta; class Magnoliopsida; order Fabales; family Fabaceae; genus Arachis; species Arachis stenosperma. Next base: position 105,657,969 of record NC_080377.1, on the reverse strand, counting down.
AAAGTTTTTGCATTTGGAATCTACAAACTTTTCAACTAATGCCACTTATATGTTTCACCTATTATTTTAGGAGAGGGATTCAACTGAAGGTCTTGTACCTCGCATTCATACTTGCATGTGTATGTTATTGAGCATTATAACCCTTGTGGTCACTCATATTATCGATGGAAAGGGAAGCGAATTAATTGAGGAAGCTGAATGTAGCCTTGCCAATCAAAGAAAAGATAACCCAGCTTTGGGGAAGCATCGTGGAGAATTAATTTCCAGCTTATAGCTATTCGGTGATTATGAGTTCTTACTAACTCCACCTCAATCTTTTCTTTCAGAAGCTAATAAAGTTGCTGCTAAGGCTATTATGTTCTTATTTGGAAACTCCATTGGCAGTGAGGTCTTAGAGTATATGAGCATGAATGACTTGCCGACGAAATTCTATGAGTATTTCTCTCTTTATGTTGGTTTCAGAATTTATACTTTTAATTGATATCTATCTTTTTTATTGGAACCTACATCACAGCCACCTAGCATTAAGCTACAAGACAGGACTGATAAAATAGTTCAATGAATATATGGAAAAGAAGAGAAAGAAAAATATGAGAGGGTTGATAAGCGGATAATTTATACGCTTTTTGGCATTGTCTTTAGGTAGTTTTTAGTAAGATCTAGCTACTTTTAGGGATGTTTTCATTAGTTTTTATGCAAAATTCACATTTATGGACTGTACTATGAGTTTGTGTATTTTTTTGTGATTTCAGATATTTTCTGGCTGAAATTGAGGGACCTGAGCAAAAATCTGATTCAGGCTGACAAAGGACTGCTAATGCTGTTGGATTTTGACCTCCCTGCACTCGAAATAAATTTTCTGGGGCTACAGAACTTCAAATGGCGCGCTCTCAACTGCGTTGAAAAGTAGACATCCAGAGCTTTCCAGTAATATATAATAGTTCATACTTTGTTCAAGTTTAGATGACGCAAACTTGCGTTCAACGCCAGTTCCATGTTGCATTCTGGAGTAAAACGCCAGAAACACGTCACAAACCAGAGTTAAACGCCAAAAACACGTTACAACTTAGCGTTTAACTCCAAAAGAAGCCTCTACATGTGTAAAGCTCAAGCTCAGCCCAAGCACAAACTAAAGTTGGCCCCGGAAGTGGATTTCTGCACTTAGACTTATTTCTGTAAACCCTAGTTGCTAGTTTAGTATAAATAGAACTTTTTACTATTGTACTACGGGTCCTTTTCCCTATTTTCGAATTCATATGCCATTTGTGGAGGCTGGCCATTCGGCCATGCCTAGACCATCACTTATGTATTTTTAAAAGTGGAGTTTCTACACACCATAGATTAAGGTGTGGAGCTCTGCTGTACCTCGAGTTTTAATGCAAAGTACTACTGTTTTCTATTCAATTCATGCTTATTCTTATTCTAAGATATTCGCTGCAATTCAACCTGATGGATGTGATGATCCGTGACACTCATCATCATCCGTCCTTATGAACGTGTGCTTGACAACCACTTCCGTTCTATCTTAGACCGAGCGTGTATCTCTTGGATTCCTTGATCAGAATCTTCGTGGTATAAGCTAGAACCCTTTGGCGGCCACTCTTGAGAATCCGGAAAGTCTAAACCTTGTCTGTGGTATCTTGAGTAGGATTCAAGGATTGAATGACTGTGACGAGCTTCAAACTCGCGACTGTTGGGCGTAGTGACAGATGCAAAAGAATCAATGGATTCTATTCCGATATGATGGAGAACCGATAGATGATTCGCCGTGCTGTGACAGAGCATTTGGACCATTTTCACTGAGAGGATGGGAAGTAGCCATTGACAACGGTGATGCCCTACATATAGCTTGTCATGGAAAGGAGTATGAAGGATTGAAGGAAGGCAGTAGGAAAGCAGAGATTCTACAGGAACAAAGCATCTCCATACACTTATCTGAAATTCCCACCAATGATTTACATAAGTATCTCTATCTTTATTTTATGCTTCATTTATTATTATTTTCGAAAACCATTATAACCATTCGAATCAGCCTAACTGACATTTACAAGATGATCATAGCTTGCTTCATACCAACAATCTCTGTGGGATCGACCCTTACTCACGTAAGGTTTATTACTTGGACGACCCAGTGCACATGCTGGTTAGTTGTGCGAAGTTGTGAAGAGTGTGAGTGAACCATAGTAGTGTGCACCAAGTTTTTTTTTGGAGCCTGACGATTGGATTTTTGACGGTTTAGAATTTCACAAATGAATTCTCGTTGCAAGTATAGTCTCTAAACCAATCGCTAATCCTTTCATACAAAAAGTTGTTTGTCACTAAAACAAACCCCTAAATTTATAAACCGAAGTATTGGACCTCGGGTCGTTCTCCCTAGGATTTACAATAAAGTGTTGTGTTATTGGTTGTGAGTTATATTTGGGGTTTTAGAGGAGAAACATGAATAGTAAATGGTAAGAAAACTTTATTAACAAAATGGTCTTGGCAAGATTTGGTTGTCAAGGGTCTTCATCATTATCACTAGCCCAAGTATGGTAGTTGCAAGGATTAATCCCACTTAGTCATCCTTAAATCATTAACAAAGGAAAGTCAGTGAGTTATATCAATCCTAGTCCATAATCCTAGCTTTCCACTAATTGGATTAATGAAGGCTAGAGTTAATGGTTATCAACTAGCAATCAATTGGACACTAGTGACTCAAGAAATCCTAAGTTACCTTCTCAAGCCAAGAACATAAAATCCTACTCTAACATCCTCTCAAGCATTTCATCAAACACTTGGAGGGTAATGAAAGAAAGCATTTTTATTTGTAAGAATAAAGGAATCAACAACCAACAATTACAAAGAATTAACAAAACAACAATCAACACATCACAATCACATGAATTATCTCAAATTGCATTATTAAAAAGAAAAACAAAAGAACAAGAATATCTCATTACAAAACCTAGAAGCAAAATAAGAGAAATTACAACAAGAGGATAGGGATAGAAAGAACCAAAGTGTAGCAATCACCACTTGAAGGTAGAAGTAGAAGGAGACTTGAATTAAACCTAGAATTATGAGATCCTAATCTAACCCTAATTCCTAATCCTAAGAAAGTGAGAGCTTCTCTCTCTAAACTAACTCTAACTCCTAAAACTAAGCTAATGATCAAAATATCTAAAGTATATTGATTCCCCTTCAATACTTGACTTAAATAGCATTAGAAATGAGTTGGATTGGGCCCACAAGGCTCCTAAAACCGCTGGGGACGATTTCATTAAAGTGGGCCACGGACAGAATCGGCGCGCGCGCGCAAAGTGCGCGTGCGCGACCCTGAACGCGAAGCAACATATGGCAAAATTTATATCATTTCGAAGCCCCGGATGTTAGCTTTCCAACCCAACTAGAACCGCATCATTTGGACCTCTGTAGCTCAAGTTATGGTCAATTAAGTGCGAAGGAGTCAGGCTTGACAGCTTTTTGGTTCCATCATTTCTTCATGAGTTCTCCAACTTTACATGCTTTTTCTTCATTCCCTTGATCCAATCTTTACCTCCTAAATCTGAAATCACTTAACAAACATATCAAGGCATCTAATGGAATCAAGGTAAATTACATTTAGCTATTTTAAGACCTAAAAAACATGTTTTCACTCTTAAGCACAATTAAAGGAGAATATACAAAACCATGCTATTTCATTGAGTAAATGTGGGTAAAAGGTGATAAAATCCCCTAAAATCAATACAAGATAAACCCTACACTTGAAGAAAACTAACAAAGAAAACTAAGAATTGGTGTTGAACAAGGAAATTGTTACCCATGGAGATCGGTCGAACGACCTCCCCACACTTGAAGATTGCACCGTCCTCGGTGCATGCAAAGAAGAGCACGGTAGACGGGTTGCGACAATTGATGAACTCCTCAAATGGTAGTGCGGATGACTTGTTTGTTGCCCCATTTGAAAGCTTTTCCTTTCTCCCTCCTTGGTGGCCAACCTAAAAGGATATAAAAGGAAAGGAATATTAGGCCTATAACAAAGATATCGAAGCAAATAGAACATAGGCGGGGGCTAATGCCAAATAAAGGTATGGTTCTCTACTACATGGTAGCTACAACATGTAAAGGAGAAAACAATATAAGCCAATGGCATATTAACTAATACTTGATGCAAGAGTAAGGTTAAAGCATGAAGAGCATGATGAGCAACAAGCGCGAACAAGAGAGAGTGGGCCATGAAAGACAATATAAGGTCATATCAATGCACAAAGAATGCATAAAAGATTGAGCATTGATTTGAAGAGAAACATCACCCAACAATATGAAACAAGCCAAGAAGCACCAAAGTAATGCAATGAATCCTCAACAATTGAGTAGGAAGATGCAACACCATTATTAAAATGACTAAAAAAAATGAAAACATGCTACAAAAACTAAATGAAAATGGGAAGAATAGCAGTATGCGAATGTGATAAGCAAAAGAAAATGGAAGGGGAGAAAAAAAACTCTTTTTTTTTTTTACCGACGCGTGCGCGTCATGCACGTTTACGCGTTGATGGGCATATTGGTCGAAGGACGCGTACGCGCCAGGTGCGCGCACGCGTGCATCGAGTTAGGCCGGAGGCATAATGTCGGCCCAAGTCTGGCACAACTCTCGGGTAGAAGTACCGGGGGTGCAGATTGTGCAATCGACGCGCGCGCGCACAGTGCGCGTGCGCGTGCATGCCAATTTAAGATCATGTGCGCGTACGCGCCAGGTGCGCGCACGCGTGCATAGACTTGTGCCTTAGGCCCAATGTTCGCACAGTGCAGGCCTAACTCTCGGGTTTTTGGCCGGGAGTGAAATTTTGCATCCACGCGTACGCGTACAGTACGCGTCCGCGTGGATGGTCGAAAAATGCTCAGGTGCGCGTACGCGTTAGGTGCGCGCACGCGTGGATGGTGTTCTGTTTTTCAAAATTTTTCTAAGTTCTTGCACCAATCCAAGCCTTTCAATCCTCCAAACAACTACCAAAACACCCTAAAATCTTATTTATCATATTATACTTCTAACTAAACTTAACAAACCAATAAAAACATGAAATTAAACTAATTCTACCAATATGTACAAAGAAAGAAAATGAAAAGATGTTACCATGGTGGGGTGTCTCCCACCTAGCACTTTTAGTTTAAGTCCTTAAGTTGGACATTTGAGGAGCTTATTGTCATGGTGGCTTATGTTTGTACTCATCCTTGAATCTCCAAGGATCTATGCTTCTCACTTGGTTGACAGAATTTCCAACCGTCTTCATCAAGCTTGGGCACGGTCCTGCCCAAAATACGAGTCCCCATATTTGGTCTTCACATAGCGAACCGGGATCCCATATCTTATTTTCGCATCCATCCGTTAGTTGAGTTCCATGATTTTGTCAGATGGGCGGTTGACATAAATGTGGCGGACGCACAGAATTCTCTTTACTCCACCAATGCTTCCTTCTAGATCCATACAAAGTGTTCCTTGTCCCAACATCACCCCTATACCTTGAGGCCTTGACCTTGATAAGCTCAACACCTACTTTCCAACCACTACACAACTCGTTTTTACTCTTAACTCCACAAAGAGCTCTAAGTTGACCATCATTTTCAATTAAACCATATTCAAGTGAGAAAGTAAAGCTTAGGGATAAGAATTTTACCCACTTGAATGTTGTGTTGGATGGTGACTTGGGAAGGGAGACCTCCCCACACTTAGACAATGCAAGGTCTACTTCCTTGTGCTCTTCTTTAGTTGTTTCCACCTCTTCACAAGCTTCTTCAATTTCAACATTTTCCCCTTTTTCACTTGGCTTGGTGTTGTCTTCAAGAACTTCATCTTGCCCAATGGAAGGTGATTCAATTTTGGATAGGAATTCATTGATGAATGAATCCATCTCTTGATCAACCTCTTCATATTCTTCAATTTCAATATACACCATGCCAACTTTTTCCTCTTGGTAGCTCTCTTTTGATTCACTCTCTTCTTCATTGTTCACCAAGGGTATGGGAGGTTGTGCACACTCTTCTATAATTTCAACTCCATGTCCAATGGGAGAGGATTCCATTGTAGAGAGAAATTCATCCATGATTGAATCCATCTCTTGATAAGCCTCTTCCAAGTCTCTAACGATGATATGCCTTGGAGGTTGCGCACCCTCCTCAACATCAATTTCAAGCTTCTTGGAAGAGTGCTCCATGATGCTACATTCCCATGGACTTTCAACATCTCCTAAATCTTCAACCACTTCTTCCCTTTCTTCAATGATCATAGGCTCCTCCAATTGTTCCAATACAAAATTTGACTCCTCCTTCTTCACCGGATTTTCCAATTTCTCCTTCATGCTTTGCTCTTCTTTTGACTTTGCACATGGGGTCACGGAAGTACCTTGAGTGTTCAAGCATTGGTAGGCTAAGGTGGACACTACCTTGGTCAAGTTGGTCACAAACTCAAGTGTATCCCGCTTCATAGCTTCTTGTCCTTGAAGTAACAAAGTGAGAGGATCGTCTAGTGGGGCTTGGGGTGAATAGGAAGGATCATTATTTTGGAGAGAGGGTTCAAAATAGGAAGGTGGTTCTTGGGAGTAATCTTGATAGGGTTGTGGTGGTTCTAAGGGTTCTTGCTCATAATGGTCATAAGAGTATGGTATGGGGGTTTGGTCATATGATGGATATGGATCATAGGGCGGTGTTTGGTATGGAAAGGCTTGTGAGAATGGTTGAGGTTCATGTTGAGGATGAGATTCATAGGCATATGATGGTGGTTGTTGAGTGTCACAAAAAGAGTCATCATAGCCGTTAAATTGACATGCATTAGGATGGGAATTATACCTATAAGTATCCGGAGGTTGTTGCCAATAGGAGTGATCAATTCCTTGAGGCTCCTCCCATCTTTGATGGTTCCATCCATGGTACATGTTGCCATTAAAGTCCACATTTCCTACAACACAATTAGAGCCAAACTCATAGCCAAAGTGAGAATTCATTATGGAAAAACAAAATAAAACTAACAAAATCTAGTAAACAAGCAAAAGACAAACTATTTACACTATTCACATATGTACAATAACCAATAACATAACACCATTGTAAATCCCCGGCAACGGCGCCATTTTGACGATTGGATTTTTGACGGTTTAGAATTTCACAAATGAATTCTCGTTGCAAGTATAGTCTCTAAACCAATCGCTAATCCTTTCATACAAAAAGTTGTTTGTCACTAAAACAAACCCCTAAATTTATAAACCGAAGTATTGGACCTCGGGTCGTTCTCCCTAGAATTTACAATAAAGTGTTGTGTTATTGGTTGTGAGTTATATTTGGGGTTTTAGAGGAGAAACATGAATAGTAAATGGTAAGAAAACTTTATTAACAAAATGGTCTTGGCAAGATTTGGTTGTCAAGGGTCTTCATCATTATCACTAGCCACAAGTATGGTAGTTGCAAGGATTAATCCCACTTAGTCATCCTTAAATCAATTAACAAAGGAAAGTCAAGTGAGTTATATCAATCCTAGTCCATAAGTCCTAGCTTTCCACTAATTGGATTAATGAAGGCTAGAGTTAATGGTTATCAACTAGCAATCAATTGGACACTAGTGACTCAAGAAATCCTAAGTTACCTTCTCAAGCCAAGAACATAAAATCCTACTCTAACATCCTCTCAAGCATTTCATCAAACACTTGGAGGGTAATGAAAGAAAGCATTTTTATTTGTAAGAATAAAAGGAATCAACAACCAACAATTACAAAGAATTAACAAAACAACAATCAACAACATCACAATCACATGAATTATCTCAAATTGCATTATTAAAAGAAAACAAAAGAACAAGAATATCTCAATTACAAAACCTAGAAACAAAATAAGAGAAATTACAACAAGAGGATAGGGATAGAAAGAAGAACCAAAGTGTAGCAATCACCACTTGAAGGTAGAAGTAGAAGGAGACTTGAATTAAACCTAGAATTATGAGATCCTAATCTAACCCTAATTCCTAATCCTAGAGAGAAGTGAGAGCTTCTCTCTCTAAAACTAACTCTAACTCCTAAAACTAAGCTAATGATAAAAAATATCTAAAGTATATTGATTCCCCTTCAATACTTGACTTAAATAGCATTAGAAATGAGTTGGATTGGGCCCACAAGGCTCCTAAAACCGCTGGGGACGATTTCATTAAAGTGGGCCACGGACAGAATCGGCGCGCGCGCGCAAAGTGCGTGTGCGCGCCCCTGAACGCGAAGCAACATATGGATAAATTTATATCATTTCGAAGCCCCAGATGTTAGCTTTCCAACCCAACTGAAACCTCATCATTTGGACCTATGTAGCTCAAGTTATGGTCAATTAAGTGCGAAGAGGTCAGGCTTGACAGCTTTTTGGTTCCATCATTTCTTCATGAGTTCTCCAACTTTACATGCTTTTTCTTCATTCCCTTGATCCAATCTTTGCCTCCTAAATCTGAAATCACTTAACAAACATATCAAGGCATCTAATGGAATCAAGGTAAATTACATTTAGCTATTTTAAGACCTAAAAAACATGTTTTCACTCTTAAGCACAATTAAAGGAGAATATACAAAACCATGCTATTTCATTGAGTAAATGTGGGTAAAAGGTGATAAAATCCCCTAAAATCAATACAAGATAAACCCTACAAATGGGGTTTGTCAGAGCCATTGCTAAGAATTGTTCAAGTTATGAAAAGAGTAAATCACAATTTTGCCTATCAAGTTTTTGGCGCCGTTGTCAGGGATTGTTCGAGTTTGGACAACTGACGGTTCATCTTGTTGCTCAGATTAGGTAATTTTCTTTTCAAAAATTTTTCAAAAATCTTTCAAAAAATTTTTTCTTTATTTTCGTTTTTCAAAAATATAATTTTTGAAAAAAAAATTATAAAATCATAAAATCAAAAAATAATTTTGTGTTTCTTGTTTAAGTCTAGAGTCAGTTTTTAAGTTTGGTGTCAATTGCATATTTTTATTTTTCAAAAAAAATTTCGAAAAAAATCATGCATGTGTTCTTCATGATCTTCAAGTTGTTCTTGGTAAGTCTTCTTGTTTGATCTTCATATTTTTTTGTTGTGTTTTTTGTTGTTTTTCATATGCATTTTTGCATTCATAGTGTCTAAGCATTGAAAATTTCTAAGTTTGGTGTCTTGCATATTTTTCTTTTCTTGAAAATTTTTAAAAATAAGTCTTGATGTTCATCTTGATCTTCAAAGTGTTCTTGGTGTTCATCTTGACATTCAAAGTGTTCTTGCATGCATTATGTGTTTTGATCTTAATTTTTCATGTCCTGTGTCAATCTTGTTGTTTTCTGAAAAAAAAAAGAGAAAAAACATAAAAATGATATCTTTTCTTTTTCTCTCTCCTCATTAAAAATTCAAAAATCAAAAAAATATCTTTTACTTTTTTTTCTCATAAATTTCGAAAATCTGAGTTGACTTAGTCAAAAATTTTTAAAACTTAGCTATTTCTTATAAGTCAAGTCAAATTTTCAATTTTAAAAATTCTATCTTTTCAAAACTTTTTCAAAAATCAAATCTTTTTCATTTTTCTTTTATGATTTTCGAAAATTTAAAATTATTTTTCAAAATCTTTTTCTTATCTTTATTTCATGATTTTCAAAAACTTTACTAACAATTAATGTGATTGATTCAAAAATTTGAAGTTTGTTACTTTCTTGTTAAGAAAGGTTCAATCTTTAAATTCTAGAATCATATCTTTTAGTTTCTTGTTAGTCAAGTAATCAATTTTAATTTTAAAAAAAATCAAATCTTTTCCAAAATATCTTTTTCAAAATCTTTTCTAACTTATTATCTTTTCAAAATTGATTTTCAAATCTTTTTCAACTAACTAATTAACTTTTTGTTTATTTCTTATCTTTTTCAAAACCACCTAACTAATTTTATCTCTCTAATTTTCGAAAATTTCCTCCCTCTTTTTCAAAATTCTTTTAATTAACTAATTATTTCAAATTTTAATTTTAATTTTATTTCTTCTCTTAATTTTCAAAAATCACTAACCTGTTTTCAAAAATAATTTTTGAAAACTCCTCTCTCTCATCTTCTTCTATTTTTTTATCTACTAACACCTCTCTTCTACTCAAGAATTCGAACCCACTCTTCCCTCCTGTGTTTGGATTCTTACCTTTTTCTCCTTTTATTCTCTTATTCTTCTACTCACATAAAGGAATCTCTATACTGTGACATAGAGGATTCCTCTTCTTTCTCTGTTCTCTTCTTTTTCATATGAGCAGGAGTAGGGACAAGAACTTTCTTGTTGAAGCAGATCCGGAACCTGAAAGGACTCTGAAGAAGAAGCTAAGAGAAGCTAAAGCACAACAATCCAGAGAAAACCTTACAAAGAATCTCGAAAAAGAAAGAGACATGGCCGAACCCAATAACAATGGTGGAGGCGCAATGAGGATGCTTGGTGATTATACTACACCTACTTCCAAATTTGATGAAAGAAGCATCTCAATCCCTGCCATTGGAGCAAATAATTTTGAGCTGAAGCCTCAACTAGTTGCTCTAATACAACAGAACTGAAAGTTTTATGGACTTCCATCAGAAGATTCCTATCAGTTTTTAACTGAGTTCTTACAAATCTGCGAGACTGATAAGACTAATGGAGTAGATCCTGAAGTCTACAGGCTCATGCTTTTCCCTTTTGCTGTAAGAGACAAAGCTAGAACATGGTTGGACTCACAACCTAAAGATAGCCTGGACTCTTGGGATAAGCTGGTCATGGCCTTCTTGGCTAAGTTCTTTCCTCCTCAAAAGCTGAGCAAGCTTAGAGTGGATGTTCAGACCTTCAAACAGAAAGATGGTGAATCCCTCTATGAAGCTTGGGAAAGATAGAAGCAGATGACCAAAAGGTGTCCTTCTGACATGCTTTCAAAGTGGACCATTTTGGATATATTCTATTATGGTCTATCTGAGTTCTCTAAGATGTCACTGGACCATTCTGCAGGTGGATCCATTCACCTGAAGAAAACGTCTGCAGAAGCTCAAGAACTTATTGACATAGTTGCAAATAACCAATTCATGTACACTTCTGAGAGGAATTCTGTGAGTAATAGGACGCCTTAGAGGAAGGGAATTCTTGAAATTGATGCTCTAAATGCCATATTGGCTCAAAATAAAATGTTGACTCAGCAAGTCAACATGATTTCTCAAAGTCTGAATGGATGGCAAAATGCATCCAACAGTACTAAAGAGGCATCTTCTAAAGAAGAAGCTTATGATCCTAAGAACCCTGCAATGGCAGAGGTGAATTACATGGGTGAACCCTACGAGAATACCTATAATTCTTCATGGAGAAATCATCCAAACTTCTCATGGAAGGATCAACAAAAGCTCCAACAAGGCTTTAATAATGGTGGAAGAAACAGGCTTAGCAATAGCAAGCCTTTTCCATCATCTTCTCAGCAACAGACAGAGAATTCTGAGCAGAGCTCCTCTAGCTTAGCAAATATAGTCTCTGATCTGTCTAAGGCCACTTTAAGTTTCATGAGTGAAACAAGGTCCTCCATTTGAAATTTGGAGGCACAAGTGGGCCAGCTGAGTAAGAAAATCACTGAAACTCCTCCTAGTACTCTCCCAAGCAATACTGAAGAGAATCCGAAAAGAGAGTGCAAGGCCATTGACATAATCAAAATGGACGAACCTAGAGATGAAGGGGAGGACACAAATCCCAATGAGGAAGACCTCATGGGACGTCTCTCAGACAAGGAGGAGTTCCCTATTGAAGACCTAGAGGAATCTAAGGCTCACATAGAGACCATAGAGATTCCATTAAACCTCCTTCTACCATTCATGAGCTCTGAAAACTATTCTTCCTCTGAAGAGGATGAAGATGTAACTGGAGAGCAAGTTGCTCAATATCTAGGAGCTATCATGAAGTTAAATGCCAAGTTGTTTGGTAATGAGACTTGGAAAGATGCACCTCCCTTGCTCATTAGTGAACTAGATACATGGGTTCAACAAACTTTACCTCAAAAGAAATAAGATCCTGGTAAATTCTTAATACCCTGTACCATGGGCACCATGACTTTTGAGAAGGCTCTATGTGACCTGGGGTCAGGTATGAATCTTATGCCACTCTCTGTAATGGAGAAACTAGGGATCTTTGAGGTACAGGCTGCCACATTCTCATTAGAAATGGCAGACAAGTTAATAAGACAAGCTTATGGAATGGTAGAGGACGTGTTAGTGAAGGTTAAAGGCCTTTACATCCCTGCAGATTTCATAATCTTAGACACTAGGAGGGAGAATGATAAATGTATCATCCTTGGAAGACCCTTCCTAGCCACAGCAGGAGCTGTGATTGATGTCAACAGAGGAGAATTAGTCCTTCAATTGAATGGGGACTACCTTGTGTTTAAGGCCCAAGGCTATTCTTTTGTAAACATAGAAAAGAAGCACGATAAGCTTCTCTCAATACAGAGTCAAACAAAGCCCCCACAATCAAACTCTAAGTTTGGTATTGGAAGGTCACAACCAAACTCTAAGTTTGGTGTTAAACCCCCACATTCAAACTCTAAGTTTGGTGTTGGAAGGTCCCAACAATGCTCTAAAAATCTGTGAAGCTCCATGAGAGCTCACTATCAAGCTATTGACATTAAAGAAGCGCTTATTGGGAGGCAACCCAATTTTTATTTATCTATATTTTTATTGTTCTTTTATGTTTTATCAGGTTCATGATCATGTGGAGTCACAAAGCAAATACTAAAATAAAAAACAGAATCAAAAATAGCAAAGGAAACAGCACACCCTAAAGGAAGAGCTTACTGGCTTTTAAACGCTAGTAAGGAGCATCTGGCTGGTGTTCAACGCCAGAACAGAGCATGAATCTGGCGTTGAACGCCAGAAACAAGCAGCAGTCTGCCGTTTCTACGCCAGGATTATACCCTAAGGAGAGCTGGCGTTAAACGCCAGAAACAAGCATGGAACTGGTGTTCAACACCAGAAACATGTTGCAGATTGGCATTGAATGCCCAAAACAAGCATTGAGCTGGCGTTTAACGCCAGAAACAAGCATCAACCTAGCGTTAAACGCCAGGATTGCATGCAGAGGGTATTTTACACGCCTAATTGGTGCAGGAGTGATAAATCCTTGACACCTCAGGATCTGTGAACCCCACAGGATCACCTAGGATCTGTGGACCCCACAGGATCTCCACCTACCTCAACTCACCCTCTCTCTTCTTTACACAATCCAATAACACTCTTCCCCAAAAAAAAACCCTTCACTAATCACCTCAATCTTTCTTCCCCATCACCTCTTCACCACTCACATCCATCTACTCTTCCCCATAAACCCCACCTACCTTCAAATTCAAAATCTCTTTCCCACCCAAACCCACCCTAAATGGTCGAACCAAACCCCTCTCCCTCCACTATATAAACCCCTCCATCCTTCTTCATTCTCACACAACACCACTCTCTCTTCTCCCCCTTTGCCGAATACACATCTATCTCCCTCTCCTCCATATCTTCTTCTTCTTCTTCTATTCTTTCTTCTTTTGCTCGAGGGCGAGCAACATTCTAAGTTTGGTGTGGTAAAAGTATAGCTTTTTCATTTTTCCATAACCACTTATGGCACCTAAGGCCAGAGAAACCTCTAGAAAGAGGAAAGGGAAGACAAAAGCTTATACCTCCGAGTCATGGGAGATGGAGAGATTCATCTCAAAGGTCCATCAAGACCACTTCTATGAAGTTGTGGCCAAGAAGAAGGTGATCTCTGAGGTCCCTTTCATGCTCAAGAAAAATGAGTATCCGAAGATTCGACATGAGATTCAAAGAAGGGGTTGGGAAGTTCTAACCAACCCCATTCAACAAGTCAGAATCTTAATGGTTCAAGAGTTCTATGCTAATGCATGGATCACTAGGAACCATGATCAAAGTATGAACCCGAATCTAAAGAATTATCTTACAATGGTTCGGGGGAAATGCTTAGATTTCAGTCCGGAAAATGTAAGGTTGGCATTCAACTTGCCTATGATGCAAGAAGATGCACGCCCCTACACTAGAAGGGTCAACTTTGATAAAAGGTTGGACCAAGTCCTTATGGACATATGTGTTGAAGGAGCTCAATGGAAAAGAGACTCTAAAGGCAAGCCGGTTCAATTGAGAAGACTGAACCTTAAGCCTGTGGCTAGAGGATGGTTGGAGTTCATCCAATGCTCCATCATCCCCACTAGCAACCGTTCCAAAGTTACTGTAGATCGAGCCATCATGATCTATAGCATCATGATTGGAGAGGAAGTAGAAGTTCATGAAGTCATCTCTCTAGAACTCTACAAAGTAGCCGAAAAGCCATCCACCTTGGCAAGGCTAGCTTTTCCTCATCTCATTTGCCATCTATGCTACTGGTGCACAAAATTGTGTATGCCAATATTAATGGACTATTTCTCACAGCTTCGCACAACTAACCAGCAAGTGCACTGGGTCGTCCAAGTAATACCTTACGTGAGTAAGGGTCGAATCCCACGGAGATTGTTGGCTTAAAGCAAGCTATGGTTATCTTATTATTCTTAGTCAGGATATGATATCAATAATAATTTTTAGTTTCAATTGTAAAAAGTAAAAGAGCATGAAATAAATACTTATTATGCAGTAATGGAGAATATGTTGGAGTTTTGGAGATGCTTTGTCCTCTGAATTTCAGCTTTTCTCTTGTCATCCTCTTCACACACGCAAGGCTCCTTCCATGGCAAGCTGTATGTAGGGCGTCACCGTTGTCAATGGCTACTTCCCATTCTCTCAGTGAAAATGGTCCAAATGCTCTGTCACAGCACGGCTAATCATCTGTTGGTTCTCGATCATGTTGGAATAGAATCCATTGCCTCTTTTGCATTTGTCATCACGCCCAACAATCGCGAGTTTGAAGCTCGTCACAGCCATTCAATCCTTGAATCCTACCCAAAATACCACAAACAAGGTTTAGACTTTCCAGATCCTCAAGAGTGGCCGCCAAAATGTTCTCGCTCATACCACGAAGATTCTGATTAAGAAATCTAAGAGATATTCATTCAATCTAATGTAGAATGGAGGTGGTTGTCAGGCACACGTTCATGGGTTGAGGAAGGTGATGAGTGTCACGGATCATCACCTTCTTCATAGTGAGGTGCGAATGAACATCTTAGATATGAACAAGCATGTTTGAATGGAAAGCAAAAATAATTGCATTAATTCATCGAGACGCTGCAGAGCTCCTCACCCCCAACAATGGAGTTTAGAGACTCATGCCATCAAAGAGTATAAAATTCAGATCTAAAAATGTCATGAGATACAAAATAAATCTCTAAAAGTTGTTTAAATACTAAACTAGTAACCTAGGTTTACAAAAAATGAGTAAACTAGGATGGATAGTGCAGAAATCCACTTCTGGGGCCCACTTGGTGTGTGCTGGGGCTGAGACTTAAGCTTCTCACGTGTCTGGGCTGTTTCTGGAGTTGAACGCCAGGTTGTAACCTGTTTCTGGCTTTGAACTCCAACTTGCAACCTGTTTCTGGCGCTGAACGCCAAACTGCAACATGGAACTGGTGTTGAACGCCAGTTTACGTCGTCTATCTTCGCACAAAGTATAGACTATTATATAATGCTGGAAAGCCCTAGATGTCTACTTTCCAACCCAATTAAAAGCACGCCAATTGGACTCCTGTAGCTCCAAAAAATCTATTCCGAGTGCAGGAAGGTTAGAATCAAACAGCATCAGCAGTCCTTTTTCAGCCTAAATCATATTTTTGCTCAGCTCCCTCAATTTCAGCCATAAAATACCTGAAATTACATAAAAACACACAAACTCATAGTAAAGTCCAGAAATATGAATTTTTCCTAAAAACTAATAAAATTATACTAAAAACTAACTAAAACATACTAAAATCTACATGAAATTACCCCAAAAAGCGTATAAAATATCCGCTCATCACAACACCAAACTTAAATTGTTGCTTGTCCTCAAGCAACTAGATAAATAAAATAGGATAAAAAAAGAAATTAAGAAGCAATAATATCTCAGAGTTTCAAGTAAAGCTCAGATTCTAATCAGATGAGTGGGACTAGTAGCTTTTTGCCTCTGAATAGTTTTGGTATCTCACTTTATCCTTTGAAATCCAGAATGATTGGTATCCATAGGAACTTAGAATTCAGATAGTTTTATTGATTCTCCTAGTTTAGTATGTTGATTCTTGAACACAGTTACTTTATGAGTCTTGGTCGTGGCCCTAAGCACTTTGTTTTCCAGTATTACCACCGGATACATAAATGCCACAGACACATAACTGGGTGAACCTTTTTAAATTGTGACTTAGCTTTGCTAGAGTCTCCAATTAGAGGTGTCCAGAGTTCTTAAGCACACTCCTTTGCTTTGGCTCACGACTTTAACCACTCAGTCTCAAGCTTTTCACTTGGACCTGCATGCCACAAGCACATGGTTAGGGACAGCTTGATTTAGCCGCTTAGGCCTGGATTTATTTTCTTGGGCCCTCCTATCCATTGATGCTCAAAGCCTTGGATCCTTTTCACCCTTGCCTTTTGGTTTTAAGGGTTATTGGCTTTTTCTTTTTCTTTATCCAATGATTCCTTATTTTTTTTCACTACTTTTTCTTGCTTCAAGAATCAATTTTATGATTTTTCAGATCATCAATAATATTTCTCTTGTTCATCATTCTTTCAAGAGCCAACAATTTTAACATTCATGAAATTCAATATCAAAAATATGCATTGTTCAAGCATTCATTCAGAGCGCGCCAATTGGACTCCTGTAGCTCCAAAAAATCTATTCCGAGTAAAAGAGAAATTGTTGGCTCTTGAAAGAATGATGAAAAAGAGAAATGTTATTGATAATCTGAAAAATCATGAAATTGATTCTTGAAGCAAGAAAAAGCAGTGAATCCAAGTAAAAGCTTGCAAAAAAAAGTGGCAAAAAAATATGAAAGAAAAAGAAAAAGCAAGCAGAAAAAGCCAATAACCCTTCAAACCAAAAGGTAAGGGTAAAAAGGATCCAAGGCTTTGAGCATCAATGGATAGGAGGGCCCAAGGAAATAAATCCAGGCCTAAGTGGCTAAATCAAGCTGTCCCTAACCATGTGCTTGTGGCATGCAGGTCCAAGTGAAAAGCTTGAGACTGAGTGGTTAAAGTCGTGATCCAAAGCAAAAAGAGTGTGCTTAAGAGCTCTGGACACCTCTAACTGGGGACTTTAGCAAAGCTGAGTCACAATCTGAGAAGGTTCACCCAGTCATGTGTCTGTGGTATTTATGTATCCGGTGGTAATATTGGAAAACAAAGTGCTTAGGGCCACGGCCAAGACTCATAAAAGTAACTATGTTCAAGAATCAACATACTTAACTAGGAGAATTAATAACACTATCTGAACTCTGAGTTCCTATGGATGCCAATCATTCTAAACTTTAAAGGATAAAGTGAGATGCCAAAACTGTTCAGAAGCAAAAAGCTACAAGTCCCGCTCATCTAGTTAGAACTAATATTCATTGATAATTTGGGATTTATAGTATATTATTTTTTTTATCCTAATTGATTTTCAGTTGCTTGGGGACAAGCAACAATTTAAGTTTGGTGTTGTGATGAGCGGATAATTTATACGCTTTTTCGCATTATTTTTAGGTAGCTTTTAGTAGGATCTAGCTACTTTTAGGGATGTCTTCATTAGTTTTTATGCAAAATTCACATTTCTGGACTTTACTATGAGTTTGTGTATTTTTCTGTGATTTTAGGTATTTTCTGGCTGAAATTGAGGGACCTGAGCAAAAATCTGATTCAGGCTGACAAAGGACTCCTAATGCTATTGGATTTTGACCTCCCTGCACTCGAAATGAATTTTATGGAGCTACAGAACTCCAAATGGCGCTCTCTCAATTGCGTTGGAAAGTAGACATCCAGAGCTTTCCAGCACTATATAATAGTCCATACTTTGTTCGAGTTTAGATGACGCAAACTGGCATTCAACGCCAGTTCCATGCTGCATTCTAGAGTAAAACGCTAGAAACACGTCACAAACCAGAGTTAAATGCCAAAAACACGTTACAACTTGGCGTTTAACTCCAAAAGAAGCCTCTGCACGTGTAAAGCTCAAGCTTGGCCCAAGCACACACCAAAGTGGGCCCCGGAAGTGGATTTCTGCACTTAGACTTATTTCTGTAAACCCTAGTGGCTAGTTTAGTATAAATAGAACTTTTTACTATTGTACTATGGGTCCTTTTCCCTATTTTCAAATTCATATGCCATTTGTGGAGGCTGGCCATTCGGCCATGCCTGGACCATCACTTATGCATTTTCAACATTGGAGTTTCTACACACCATAGATTAAGGTGTGGAGCTCTGCTGTACCTCGAGTTTTAATGCAAAGTACTACTATTTTCTATTCAATTCATGCTTATTCTTATTCTAAGATATTCACTGCAATTCAACCTGATGGATGTGATGATCCGTGACACTCATCATCATCCGTCCTTATGAACGTGTGCTTGAGAACCACTTCCGTTCTATCTTAGACCGAGCGTGTATCTCTTGGATTCCTTGATCAGAATCTTCGTGGTATAAGCTAGAACCCTTTGGCGGCCACTCTTGAGAATCTGGAAAGTCTAAACCTTGTCAGTGATATTTCGAGTAGGATTCAAGGATTGAATGGCTGTGACGAGCTTCAAACTCGGGATTGTTGGGCGTAGTGACAGACGCAAAAGAATCAATGGATTCTATTCCGACATGATCGAGAACTGATAGATGATTAGCCGTGCTGTGACAGAGCATTTGGACCATTTTCACTGAGAGGATGGGAAGTAGCCATTGACAATGGTGATGCCCTACATACAGCTTGCCATGGAAAGGAGTATAAAGGATTGAAGGAAGGCAGTAGGAAAGCAGAGATTCAACAGGAACAAAGCATCTCCATACACTTGTCTGAAATTCCCACCAATGATTTACATAAGTATCTCTATCTTTATTTTATGCTTTATTTATTATTATTTTCAAAATCCATTATAATCATTCGAATTAGCCTAACTGAGATTTACAAGATGATCATAGCTTGCTTCATACCAACAATCTCCGTGGGATCGACCCTTACTCACGTAAGGTTTATTACTTGGATGACCCAGTGCACTTGCTGGTTAGTTATGCGAAGTTGTGAAGAGTGTGAGTGAACCATAGTAGTGTGCACCAAGTTTTTTTTTGGAGCCATTGCTAAGAATTGTTCAAGTTATGAAAAGAGTAAATCACAATTTTGCCTATCAAGGGTCCATTTCTTAATATTGTTTACTTAGTGTTCTTTAATGCTAATATCTCAAGTTTGATAAAATATGATGTAAAGAAAATAGGTTATAGTAAAGAAAAATGGTATAAACTATTGTAATTAGGTAAGATTTTTTTTAAAGCTCATATATGAAATTGTGGCGGTTCAAAACCGTTGTATTTTAAAAAAAACACATAAATTTGCAAGAGTTTAAAAACCGCTGTAGATTATTTTTAAAATCCATTGACCAAAATAGCGGCGGTTATGCCAGTGAAACCACCACAAAATTACATATCCGCACCTTAAACCACGACGCTTTTAGAACTGCTGGTATACTGTTTTGTGGTTGCCGCAATTTCCCAAAAAAAATTGCTGCTATTCAACGTGTCTCTTATAATATTAGCAAAACAACATTCTATCTCTGATCAATAAAAAATAATTAAGTGAGACTCTATTAGCAGCGTATAATTAAATTTAACAAAATGAACTGTAAGTTGAAAAAATATATTGCTAACAAGTATATCGTAATTAGGATTTTTTATAATAATAAAAACTACAAAATAATGTTAATTGTTTAAATTTTTATACATTTAATATATGAGAAAATCCTTTTTTTCATTTACTCTTTTTAACTATTGTAAAAGGACATTCTTTAGTCAAATCCAACTAAAAATTACATTCTATGAAATAATTATGTCTTGTAAAGAATATAGTACAATGATATTGAAAATTACTAATTCACTCTTCATCACACAATTTTCCACCAACCCTTAAGGATAGTAACACCACCTGAACCCGGGGCAGCCACTCCATCTCTACCTACGGGGCGGGTTTTCAGCGGGGTAGATTTTTAGGCAGAGTGGGGCGGGGGCGGGTTTAAGTAATACGCGCCCCTACCCGCTCCAGTATATATAATTTTAATACATAATATGTGTAATATATGTAAAATAGTTTGTAAAATTATTAATAATATTTTATCATATTTAAAATTTTATTTTAATTTATGTTATCTATGTGATGATGGTTATATAAATTTTGATATTTAATTTTATTTATTATATTTTAATAATTATAGGGGCAGGTAGGGGCAGGGCGGGTTAGGGTTCAACTTTTTACTATCCGCGAGTAGGAGCGGGGCGGGTTCTATGTGAGCTATGAAGCATGGACACTTTGTTTAGTTGTCGCGTCGGAAACATTTCGGACACGGCGCACGAAGACACTCGTCCGACACACGTGTCTCCCGTGTCCAAATGTGTCATGTCCAAAAAAAACAAAAAGCCCAACCGGATACGGCCCACTAATGTTTTGAAAAGTTCTATTCATCAGTTTTACACTTTTACTTTGACAAAAGAAAAAAACCTAACTTTCTACCTGCACCCCCAAACCCGTCTCTGGCTTGGTGGCTCCACATCCACTCACCCTCTCCTCACTTCTAGTCTGCCGCCACCTCCAATCGTTGCCACTACCTCCAGTTGTCACCATCGTGGGTGTTCGTCGTCCCTCTCCACACCCCCTCACTCTCAATCTCAGCATCTTCTCTTCACTGCCGCCACTTCTGCGGTGCTTGTCATCGATGTTTGCTGCCGTTCACTGCCTCTCTGGTCGCCACTTCCACCGTGCTCGTCGTCACTGTTCCCGTGCTCGCTGCTATGTTCGTCGCTTCTCTAGCCACCACTTGTTGTCGTCGTTACTCCAGTTCTTGCAGCCGTGTTTGCCGCCTCCTCGGTCGCCACTTCTACTGTGACCGTTGTCGCTGCTCTCGTGCTCTTCTGCATCCTCCATTTCAAGTAAGGGAGAAAGTTTATTTTTCTATCAATCTATTTTTAGTTTTATATTTTTATTTTTTTCTGGCCTCTGTGCTTCTCTTTGGTTTTAATTTATTTTGTCAGTTTTGTGCTTCTGAAATTAGGTATTATTAGAGATGTCTTTTAGAATTATTTACTGGTTGGTATGATAAAATTAGAAAGACACAGAAGAAAAACAAAAGGAAAGAAAATTTGATTGATTGTTAATGTAATTTTTAGCATATATAATAAGAAACTATTTGTTTCATTGATCTTTTTAGCTGGTGTTGTGTTGAATTCTACAATCACAAATCCTCTCTTTGGACTTCTAAGTCCTTAGATATTTTCTTTATTATTTTAGTGATTATCATTCATAAAAATCAGATTTCAAATATGAATTTATACGTTTGTCAAGTATCGAATATTTTAATAAACAATAATAGCTGGGAATGAACTCAGCTTATTGTTTATCTTGAATTGGATGGAAAAATTGAAAAAATAGCAATAAAAAAACCTACACAAATGATGCAATGGGTGCTCACAACAGGATCTCTTAAGCAATTCATAAAAAAATTATTCTTAACAATGTATGAGAAAGTATTGGCAGATTTCAATGTTTTTATAATTACAAAGCAGAACAACTTATTAAGTAAATTATTGTTAAAAAATAATTTATCAAGTGAATAATTTATACATTAATATTATTTAAAAGATATGCAGTTTATTTAGTATTATATAATAATTTTATTTGATTTTGTTTTGTCTTTATGTTTTTTTTTCTGTTTTGTTCAAAAAAATAAATTGTTCAAAAATAATTATGGTTCTTAAATTATTGTAGGATTGTGAGAAATGAGTTCAGGTGTTCAAAATGATTTTGAAGAAAGTGTTGATAAGCCTTTATGAAAATTTGTAAAAAAAAAAAGATAAAATCGAAAATGGTGAAAATCTTAAATTTCAATGTAAAAATTGCAAGGTTTTATTCAGTGGTTCTTATACTAGAATAAGAGCACATTTATCGAGGATTTCAGGAAAAGGAATTAGATTTTGTGCAAAATTTACATCAAAAAAACTTGAAGAACTTAAGAAACTTGATAGTGAAAGTACATTATTGCATGAAAGTAAAAAGGCTAAGTCAATTCCTCTTCCACCCTTATATAATGAACTTGATTCAAGAAAAAGAAGAGCTACTGGACCTTTAGAGAAAGCTTTTAATGTGAATGCAAGGGAGACTCTAGATTTACATATTGCTAGAATATTTTTTCATTTGGATTACCTTTTCATCTAGCAAAAAATCCGTATTTTCAAAGATTTTCTTATGCTACTAATAATTATATTGATGGTTATATTCCTTCTGGATATAATAAATTGAGGACAACTTTGCTTGAGAAAGAGAAGCAACATATGGAGAGAATGTTAGAACCTACTAAGAATTCATGGAGTGGAAAGGAAGTGAGCAATGTAAGTGATGGATGGAGTGATCCTCAAAGGAGACCTCTTCTTAATTTTATGGCTGTAACTGAAAGTAGTCCGATGTTTTTGAAAGCTGAAAATTTTTGAGATAAGATCAAAGACAAGAATTATGTTGCAAAGCAAATAAGAGATGTGATAAGAGAAGTCGGTCTCTCAAATGTAGTGCAGATTGTGACTGATAGTGCGTCAGTTCGTAAAGTGGCTGGTTTATTGATTGAAGCTGAATTTCCATCTATTTATTGGACTCTTTGTATTGTTTATACTCTCAACCTTGCTTTAAAGGACATTTGTGCAGCTAAGAATGTAGAGAAGAATAATTTTGTTTATCAAGAATGTTCATGAATTACTCAAATTGCTGAAGATGCTTCTTTTATAAAAAATTTCATTGTTAATCATCATATGAGATTATCTATTTTCAATGAATTTAATACATTGAAGTTGCTTAATATTTTTCCTACTCGATTTGTTTCTACTATTGTGATGCTCAAAAGATTTAGGTTGTTAAAGTAATGACTCAAAGAGATGGTTATAAGTGAGAAGTGGTCTTCATAGAAGGAAGAAAATATTGGCAAAGCTGAGTTTGTTACAGAAAAGATTTTAAGTGAAAATTGGTGGCAAAAAATTGATTATATTCTTGCTTTCACAAATCCTATTTATTATGTTTTAAGAAGTACAGATACGGAAGCACCTACTCTTCATTTGGTCCATGAGATATGGGATTCAATGATCAAGAAGGTAAGAAGTGCCATATATCTCTATGAAAGAAAAGATGAACAAGAGTCATCGTCCTTCTACAATGTTGTGCACTCAATATTAGTTCAAAGATGGACAAAAAGTAGCACACCTCTTCATTGTTTAGCACATTCATTGAATCCAAGGTAATTTTTTACATTTATTGTTTATAACTTTTATTTATAAGTGAAGATAATTGAATTATTACTAATTTCTCCTTAACCACTAATTATATAGGTATTATGACCACCAATGGTTGAGAGAAGATCCTACACGAATTTCTCCTCGTCAAGATATTGAGATCACTAATGAGAGAGTTAAATGCTTGAAGAGGTATTTTTCTGATGAAGAAGAGATGAGAAAGTTAAACATTGAATTTGCAAACTTTTCTAATGGTAGAGGTGTCTTTGATGATTATGACTCTTTGAATGATAGAGGCAAAGTTGATGCAAAATCTTGGTGACTAATTCATGGGGGTAAAACAAAATTCTTTCAACCAATTGCTCTTAGGCTACTAGAGCAACCATCTTCGTCTTCTTGTTGTGAAAGGAATTGGAGCACTTATTCTTTTATCCATTTCCTAAAAAAAAAACAAGTTGAAGTCTAAACGTGCAGAAAATTTAGTATTTGTCCATACTAATCTTCGTCTTCTTTTAAGAAAAACTCCATAATACAATAAAGGAGAAACTATGATGTGGGATATTGCTGAAAATATTTTTCACCAATTGATGAAAAAAATGGTGTTCTTGAAGTTGCTCACCTTTCTCTTGATGAACCGAAATTGGAAAGAGTGACTTTTTTCTAATGATGAAGATATCAACCATATATGATGGAGAAATAATATGACTTTAGATAACTTATTTTTTTTGTACATGTGATGTACAAAATTCTTACTATCTCTATTAAAACATAGGAGTTTAGGATTTTATCTTTTGAATACCTATACACTTTAGGAAGAAACGTATGTTATGGTTGTTTTTGAAAATATCTCTATTAAGATATATCTCTATTTAATAAATATATTATATTATTAATATAGGTGTGTTTCTTTGTCCGACAACTTTTTTGAATTTGCGTGTCGACCGTATCGCGTGTCATGTCATGTCCCGTATCTGTGTCTGTGTCTATGCTTCATAATATGCAAGTTATTGTAAGACGGGGCGGAGTCAGATAGAATAAAAATTCGCTCCTACTCGCCCTGTTACCACCTTTACCAGCAGCAATCTATAAGACGATCCTTAAGATATTCTTTCAATTTTAAACCTTAAACAAAAGTATTAATTTAAATCGATTAATAATTATAACGTAATTACTCATAAACTATAGAACGGAAAATAATTAGGTAGTTGATGGAATATGAATTGTAAATAGATTTTTTTTTAAATATAAAAAGAAAAAGAAAAAAGAAAGGGAACAAAAAGAGTAGATAGGGATATGGATTAGATGAGAAACGACATAGAAACGACATAGAAACGACCCACTAATAAATAGAAACGATTCCTGCAAGGACGTGTGAACCGCTAAGCTTGCCCCTTCTCAAGGACGCATCACCTTTCCCTTCGCCACTCACCAGCCATGCACACATGCTACCTGATGACATGTCACCATGTCATGTTTTTCTATGCTTTTTCATACAAGAAATTTATGATTAGTGCTTAAATATTGCATTCTTTGGTGCTTAAATGGTACATTTCTTTGATCTTTTGATTTGATAAACTTTGTAGGAAATAAGAAGAAAAAGAAGCAAAAAGAGCACAAAATAAGCTAAAAAGAAGAAAAGAGGAATTTTGGGCACACTTTGAAGTTGGAGCACACTTTGGAGGCTTAGGCCACGCTTCTAAAAGCGTGACCCATGACCAAATCAAGGAAGAAAAGCGTGGCCCAAAGGAAGAAAAGCGTGGCTCAAAACAAGGAGGAAGAGAGGACAAAAACTTTTGGGTGAAAAGTTAGCCTCAAAGTTAGCCCCCTAACTTGAAGGCTAACGTGGGAAGTTGGAATTTCTCCCAGGGGCTACTCAAGTTTGCGCCAACGTTAGCCCCCTAACTTGGAGGCTAACGTTGGCATGAAAAATTTGTCCCAGGGTTGCTCAACGTTTGCGCCAACGTTAGCCCCCTAACTTGGAGGCTAACGTTGGCGCCACACACCACAATAGCTTGAAGGGGTATACTTCCAACAAGAATAACTTGAGCTACAGAGCTCCAAATGAGGTGATTCAAGAAGCATTGGAAAGTAGGAATCAAGAGCTTTCCAAGCATATATGGCACTGCATGGTGGACACTAAAATTGAGGGATAAAACTGCCCCGCAATGTGCATAAACGAACATGGTGGCAACCTGCAGTGAGGCCAACTGACCTCTGCACCTTCAAAGGAGTATAACTCGAGCTGTAGAGCTCCAAATAATGTGCTCCCAACGGCATTGGAAAGTAGACATCCAGGGCTTTCCAACAATGTATAATAGTATGGGGTGGACAATACATTTGAGCCTCCAGAACTGGCGTTTTCGCCAACGTTTGAGGGCTAACGTTACCTCAAACGCTGCACACCAAAGCCAGCGACCATGCCCTCTTCAAATGATCATAACTTGAGTTGTAGATGTCCAATTGAAGTGATTCCAAGTGGGTTAGCAAGCTGACATTCAGAGCTTTCCAACAATATATGATAGTCTATATTGGGCATAAAATTAGCAACATGACAAGAGGACAAAGTTGGCGCCATATTTGTGCTTGAGGAAGGGCCAACGTTGGCGCTAAAGTTAGACCCCTAACTTTGGCACCAACGTTGGCATCAGGAAATGTGGTTTGCTGATATGAAAAGTTAGCCTCAAAGTTAGACCCCTAACTTTGACTCAAACTTTTAATCCAACTTTGCAAAACTCAACCCGGTTCAATTCGGTTCCTCTTCAAACTCCAAGAGCAATCAACCAAGGCCTTTAACAACCAAATTCCATCAAGAGCAAGGGCCCAATTGACACCACTCAGAGGCACAAGATAGTTAGAATAGAAATTTCATTTTAATTGTAATTTGTTTTGAATTTCATTTTCATTTTGTAGAGATGCTTATAAATAGGCATCTGTTTCATATTTGGAAGGAGGCTGGCTCCACTAGGGAGCATTAGGAGTAGATAGCTCTCTCTTTTAGTTTTCATTTCTGTTTTGAATCTTGGGTGGAGATTGGAAGGAATTCTGTTTTCATTCTCACCTTGAGAATTCTCGTTGTTCTTCTTCTACAAAATTTCAGTGAATTAAGGATTTGAATCAACACTTTATTGCTTTCATCTCTATTTCTTCTTCAAATTGTTTCTCTGTTGGATCAAGGAAGGACTTGAGATCTAGACTTGTTTTCTAGTCTCATTGAGCCCCTGAGATCTTCAATTTCTCTTTTAGATTTTGCAATTGAGCCAAGCTGCTTTCTATTTTGATTCTACAAGTAATTTTCCAAATCCATTTGAATATGCTGCATCTTTTAATTCTCTGTTTGATTGCACTTTGAATTCTCTTGTTTAGTTTTAATTTCCAGCACCCCAACTCCTTTATTCTTCCTGCAATTTAAATTTTCAGTTGCTTGAATTACTCCCTTCTTTAGTTTCCAGCACCCACTCCCCTTTACATTCACTGCAATTTACATTTCTTGTCATTTAAGCTTCCGCCCATTTAAGTTTCTGTCAAATTTAGCTTCTGCACTTTTAATTCTTGCAATTTACTTTCTGTTGGTCACTTTTCACACAATTCACTCAATGTTAGCTTGACTAAACTAATCACCCACTAAAGTTGCTTGATCCATCAATCCCTGTGGGATCGACCTCACTCCCGTGAGTTTTTATTACTTGATGCGACCCGGTGCACTTGCCGGTTAGATTGGTGTTGTTTTGGGAGAGATTCTTGTCTCCACCAAAATAATCCCATCAAGTTTTTGGCGCCGTTGTCGGGGATTGATTAGATCAACAATGATTAAGTGGGTGAGAAGTCTAGATCAAGCATTTTCTTTATTTTTGTTCTCTGTTCTAAGTTGAAACCAAGGTGTTTGAGTTATTGCCTCACTAAGAAATTCATCTCTGAGATATGAATTTCAATTTTTCTTGGTGTTGTGTTTTACAAAATTCAAATGGAGTTCAACTCATCTTATGATCAAACAAATTTTATGGGATATTACCCATCATCATCAATCTCTAATGGTGGCTGGGAATATCACTCAGAGAATACAAATTCTGGGCATTCCAATTCATGGAGCTATGCTTCAGAGACACAAGATGAGCAGGAGAATCATATGGGATACCAACCACCACTACAAAATAATTCATATTATTATCCTCATGGTAAATGGGGGTGTCGCCACAGAATGAAAGAGCATCCACCCTCACGTCCCAGTTTCTCATCTAAAAGTTCTTCATCACTTGATTATACCTCAACACAAAGTTTCCTCCAAAATCCATACCAGTCACCCGATCAATCACGCAACTCATTCCACACCCCTCAACACAACTTCACCACAACACATTCACGTCACCAAAATTACTCTCAACCTTCATCTCTTGAATTAGCAGTTGAGGAGTACCTTCAATGGTCCAAAGAACCCTTAGAACGCCAACGCGAAGCCATTGAAATACACAGAAAAGTCGTGGAAAGCTTCACACAACCCCAATCTTGGGAAGAAACCATCCTCAAGGAGATGAATGGACCCTTAGAGCAAACAAAGAGGAACTTAGAACCATCAAACAGTAAGGATGAAGACAAATTTGTGGGTGAGGAAGTGGAAAAGCAAGATGAGGAAGCCTCTGTGTCAAGAGAAATTTCAATGAAGAATGAGGTGGTTGAACCTGAAACTGCATTTGAGATAACAAGAGAACATGAAGACTCACAACTCTCACAAACTCCCCTGGACCAAAACGCCTCAACACTTGACTCCATGATTGAAAGGTTTGAAGAGGAGATGAAGAAATGTTGGGAAAATCGACAAACCTCCCCCATGATAGAGCTATTAAAACAAAAGTTGGGTGCAAGGAAAGGAGTGGAGGAGCATGAAAGTGAGGAAGTCATTTCAGAGGATTCACACTCAAGTGAAGCAGAAAATCACATGAAGGAAAGGCTCGTGGAACCACCAAAACAAGAGGCCCTTAATGAAGAAATCACTCCAATAATCACACAGCAACCATGTCTTGACATCCAAGAAGTGAAGGCAATTGACAAAAGCACCAAGAAGAGGATTGTGACCAAGATACCAAGGACAACATTCATGAGAAGGTCAACTGCAAACAATCCTCCCCCTGATCCAGCAAGCAAGATCAATCAAGCCAATTTCACAAGGGAGCTTGTTGAAAGAAGACCAAGACAGGGGACAATAACTGAAACTTCTCCCCTCTTGGAGTCATTCCTCTTAACAAACTGGAAGAAGAGGAAGAAAGTAAACAACATGCCAACAGTAGGTACAAATTCTCTTCTCTGCTTTGCTTTAGTTCTTTGTTTTGTTTCAAATTCAATAAATTGGCATATGGTTACATTCTAAGTTTGGTGTTGCCTTGCAACAAATTGTTTTCAATCTTTTTGGATGATTGCATCAAATCAAAAATGAAAGTGACACACCAAGATTCTAAGTTTGGTGTGCCACCTATTTTTCTATGCAAATCATTCAGCAACACCACTGGTCTGCATAACCATAATGTCTTTGCAGTGTTAATTTTCTTTTGGTTTGATATTTTGTTATTCTGTTTACTTTAGTCAATTCTTTGTTTTTAATGCTCTCATTTTAGTCTGCTTATTTGCTGTGTTTATTAATACATCACCAAGAGAGCTTTATTCATGGCAAATCTTGGCTTGGTGATTGTATTCAACAAATAACAGTTTCTCTTGTTTAGTTTTAATTCAAATAAAGTGACATATGGTTGCATTCTAAGTTTGGTGTTGCTATGCAACAAAATTTGGTTCCAATTCTTACAAGATACTTGCATTAATTCCAAGTGAAAGTGTCACACTAAGTTTGGTGTGCCACTTATCTTTTATGCAATGTATTGTGCACACCTTCTTATCTATGCAATCAAAATGTCTCTGTCTCTTGTGCCTTGATTATTATCTTTAATTTTGCTTGCTTAGAACACATGTACTACTAACTTTTCATTGTGTAAGACATTCATGATCCATCTTAGCCCCATAGCCGTTGTTCTAATTGTTGCTTGAGGATGAGCAAGCATTTTGAGTTGGCAAGGGAAAGAGGAAGAATGGGAGGAAAACGACAACAATAGAGAAGATGAACTACAAGGTTGTAAAGTTCCTTTTCCTCTCATTTGTTTCAAGCACTATAAACTGCATGATTGTCTTTACCTTCTCTGTATGCATGTGTGTATGAAAAGGCATAGTTTGGTTTCTAAATTGCAACATGGTACTATCTCATTATGATTACCAACTTGAGTTTTGTGAATTCAAAAGCAACAAAGTATCATGATCATAAACAAACAAGGCATTAAAGAAGATTTTAGCATGTGCATAAAAGTATTGGAAAGCTAGTATGTTTGATTGTTGCTTAATTGCATTGGATTTTATTTAATTGAAGTTTTCATCTAGGACATCTTGTGAAATCTTTTAAAATCATGAAAACCTTGAAAGCAAATGCAAAATAAAGCAAGAAAAGAAAAAGGGAAAGAATGAGAAAGCTGAAGGCTCTGAGTACCAATGGCAATTTATTTGTTAAGTGCTTGTGGTGTTTATGTATCAAGCCAAATGCTTGAAAACAAAACACTTAGAAGTCAAGGCTAGGCTCAAAGTGCAAAAGCACTCCCTCAAAGCTCAAGGCTCTGAGCATCAATGATTAGAGAGTCAAGAAAAGAAAAGAAAAATGAGCTTAATGAAGTCCTCTAATCAAATGCTTGTGGTGCTTATGTATCAAGTGGTAATACTTGAAAACAAAGCATTTAGAAGTCGTAGCTTTGTTATCAACTCATGGGGCAAAGTACCCAAAAGGAGAAGCTAATAAGAAAATCAAAAGCTTGCTTCAAGGAAGAAATATAAAAGAAAGATTTCATAAATTGAGCTAGATGGAAGCATCAATCATTTACATTTCTTTTGTGATTGTAGCATGCATAGAAAACTAGTTTACCATGAACATTGAGTTGCTATTCTTCTTGCCTTGGATTGTCAATCTTTATTGCATGATGCTTTTCTTGCTTGGGGACAAGCAAGGTTTAAGTTTGGTGTTGTGATGACATGTCACCATGTCATGTTTTTCTATGCTTTTTCATACAAGAAATTTATGATTAGTGCTTAAATATTGCATTCTTTGGTGCTTAAATGGTACATTTCTTTGATCTTTTGATTTGATAAACTTTGTAGGAAATAAGAAGAAAAAGAAGCAAAAAGAGCACAAAATAAGCTAAAAAGAAGAAAAGAGGAATTTTGGGCACACTTTGAAGTTGGAGCACACTTTGGAGGCTTAGGCCACGCTTCTAAAAGCGTGACCCATGACCAAATCAAGGAAGAAAAGCGTGGCCCAAAGAAAGAAAAGCGTGGCTCAAAACAAGGAGGAAGAGAGGACAAAAACTTTTGGGTGAAAAGTTAGCCTCAAAGTTAGCCCCCTAACTTGAAGGCTAACGTGGGAAGTTGGAATTTCTCCCAGGGGCTACTCAAGTTTGCGCCAACGTTAGCCCCCTAACTTGGAGGCTAACGTTGGCATGAAAAATTTATCCCAGGGTTGCTCAACGTTTGCGCCAACGTTAGCCCCCTAACTTGGAGGCTAACGTTGGCGCCACACACCACAACAGCTTGAAGGGGTATACTTCCAACAAGAATAACTTGAGCTACAGAGCTCCAAATGAGGTGATTCAAGAAGCATTGGAAAGTAGGAATCAAGAGCTTTCCAAGCATATATGGCACTGCATGGTGGACACTAAAATTGAGGGATAAAACTGCCCCGCAATGTGCATAAACGAACATGGTGGCAACCTGCAGTGAGGCCAACTGACCTCTGCACCTTCAAAGGAGTATAACTCGAGCTGTAGAGCTCCAAATAATGTGCTCCCAACGGCATTGGAAAGTAGACATCCAGGGCTTTCCAACAATGTATAATAGTATGGGGTGGACAATACATTTGAGCCTCCAGAACTGGCGTTTTCGCCAACGTTTGAGGGCTAACGTTACCTCAAACGCTGCACACCAAAGCCAGCGACCATGCCCTCTTCAAATGATCATAACTTGAGTTGTAGATGTCCAATTGAAGTGATTCCAAGTGGGTTAGCAAGCGGACATTCAGAGCTTTCCAACCATATATGATAGTCTATATTGGGCATAAAATTAGCAACATGACAAGAGGACAAAGTTGGCGCCATATTTGTGCTTGAGGAAGGGCCAACGTTGGCGCTAAAGTTAGACCCCTAACTTTGGCACCAACGTTGGCATCAGGAAATGTGGTTTGCTGATATGAAAAGTTAGCCTCAAAGTTAGACCCCTAACTTTGACTCAAACTTTTAATCCAACTTTGCAAAACTCAACCCGGTTCAATTCGGTTCCTCTTCAAACTCCAAGAGCAATCAACCAAGGCCTTTAACAACCAAATTCCATCAAGAGCAAGGGCCCAATTGACACCACTCAGAGGCACAAGATAGTTAGAATAGAAATTTCATTTTAATTGTAATTTGTTTTGAATTTCATTTTCATTTTGTAGAGATGCTTATAAATAGGCATCTGTTTCATATTTGGAAGGAGGCTGGCTCCACTAGGGAGCATTAGGAGTAGATAGCTCTCTCTTTTAGTTTTCATTTCTGTTTTGAATCTTGGGTGGAGATTGGAAGGAATTCTGTTTTCATTCTCACCTTGAGAATTCTCGTTGTTCTTCTTCTACAAAATTTCAGTGAATTAAGGATTTGAATCAACACTCTGTTTATTGCTTTCATCTCTATTTCTTCTTCAAATTGTTTCTCTGTTGGATCAAGGAAGGACTTGAGATCTAGACTTGTTTTCTAGTCTCATTGAGCCCCTGAGATCTTCAATTTCTCTTTTAGATTTTGCAATTGAGCCAAGCTGCTTTCTATTTTGATTCTACAAGTAATTTTCCAAATCCATTTGAATATGCTGCATCTTTTAATTCTCTGTTTGATTGCACTTTGAATTCTCTTGTTTAGTTTTAATTCCCAGCACCCCAACTCCTTTATTCTTCCTGCAATTTAAATTTTCAGTTGCTTGAATTACTCCCTTCTTTAGTTTCCAGCACCCACTCCCCTTTACATTCACTGCAATTTACATTTCTTGTCATTTAAGCTTCCGCCCATTTAAGTTTCTGTCAAATTTAGCTTCTGCACTTTTAATTCTTGCAATTTACTTTCTGTTGGTCACTTTTCACACAATTCACTCAATGTTAGCTTGACTAAACTAATCACCCACTAAAGTTGCTTGATCCATCAATCCCTGTGGGATCGACCTCACTCCCGTGAGTTTTTATTACTTGATGCGACCCGGTGCACTTGCCGGTTAGATTGGTGTTGTTTTGGGAGAGATTCTTGTCTCCACCAAAATAATCCCATCACTACCGCTTCTTCTAATTTTTTTTATAATATTAATAAAAATTCTAAACAGTTAGATTTAAAAAATAAATAAATATATTGAAATGAAAAAAAAATATCCTGAGAGAAAACAAGAATTTCCCAAAGTCACATACACCGCCTGATCTGCCTCTTCAATTCAATTCGGAAATTGGCATTTTCAGTGAAAAATGAGAATAAGGATAATTCGGTAGTACTGTAATAGGAAACGGAAAGGGTGTCCAAATTGTTCCTATTATAAAAGATTCTCATAATGATATGATAAATTCAAAATTTTATATCAGTAGTGTTACGGTGGGTAACCGGAGATGGATGGGATGGATGGCGTTGGCTGGCCCAAACGTGTGAAGGAGGAAGTTCCTGTCTGAGTATGCAGCTCGGGAGGCTCCGTCCGACTTGTGTTTGTGAAAGAATGGGGGGTGGTACCTGCAAAGACATTCCGATGCCTAAGTTAGCAAGGGGGCAAGCAGGTCTAGAGAGTATTGGGCTTAGAGATACCTGAGGAGTGTCAGTGTACTTATAGTGGTGAGCCAATAACCACCGTTGGAGTAGTGCCGTATCTTTAGGATGTTAACCGTCCCATTATCTTAGGGAGGTTAAGATATGGCTTTATGAAGCGGTTAGAGAGATTTTAGGGGCGGTTACTCATTCGAATGAGTGCTTATCTGCCAGCTAATCTCACGTCCGACTTCTTCAGAGCAAGTCGTAATGAACACCGACTTCTTATGTGAAGGTCGGCGCTTAGTTAGGCTTAATCTATTGGATTAGGCCTTTTAGTTGGACCTGGGCCTTTATCATTGGGCCAGGGTATGAACAGTGCCCCTACTTGAGCCCAAGATCTTTTTTAAGGCTTGGGTTCAAGTATTTAACTCGGGTTCGTAGCCGACTTTCACGGGTTTTGAAACCGACGTGATTTTCGCGACCTTTTGTTTCTGACAGTTACGTCAATTCAAGCGTCGTGTCCGTTGGGGAAGCATTTAGGGATTGAGGGCTTTGGTAACGGTGCAACCTCATTAATGACTGCGCCGCTTTTACCATTATGCCCCTTAGCATGTTTTATAAATACTTTCCCTCTCTTTCCATTTTCCGTTTCTGCAATCTTTCGAACTTCTTCTTTCTTTGTACGTGTCGTGTTTACTCGTACTACATTCTTGTTCTCCGGAGACTTTTGCTTCTTCCTACCTTCATTCAAAAAGAGGTTAGTTTTTCTCTCCTTTTTCTCATTTTTCATATGACTTCGCTTTGTAGAGAAATAAGCTTGTAGATTTGCGACTGGTTCTTTTTTCTCCTCCCTTAGAGACCTTTGTTTTTTGATTTTTTCCCTCCTTTTTCTTTTTTCCTTTTGTAGGTTTCTTCATTTTTCTTAGAGAAAGAAAATGGCCTCCGTAGATTGGGTTGACGTTACTGTTCTGGGGGAGGAGCCGTTGGTTGATGCGGAGTTTATTACTCACCTTCGCACCCATCATCGGCTCTGTACTTCGGATGAGGATGAGCCTAAATATGAGTTACTTATTCCTGGTTCAGAGGACCGAGTCTGTCATGGGAGAGCCAACGAAACGGTTCCCCATTTTTTCTTCATGTATGAGTGCATGATCACCCGTCTGGGCGTCTTTCTGCCCTTTTCAGATTTTGAGATGTCGGTTTTGCAGCACTGTCGGGTTGCACCTACCCAACTTCACCCCAACTCCTGGGGTTTCTTGAAAATTTACCAATTTATTAGCCATGCTCTGGATTTCCCGACTTCTCTGAAAATCTTTTTCCATCTTTTCCATATGACCAAGCCTTTTAGTGGGTTGAATAATAAACAACAATGGGTTTCCTTTCGAGCCATACAAGGTCGGAGGATTTTTACCCTTTTTGATGAATCTTTTCATGACTTTAAAAATTTCTTTTTCAAAGTGCAAGTTGTAGAGGGTCATCACCCCTTTTTTTCTGGATGATAATTCTTTTCCTCGCTTTCCTTTATACTGGCTGGAGGCCTCCCCTTGTGAGAAATACGGTCTGGATGACCTGGATGAGGTAGAGGCTGCTGTCGTGGGGTTCCTCCGAGAAGTCTGGGGGAGGGCCCCCTATTTGGATACTAAAAAATTTCTCCAAGGGTCTCCGACCTTTGTCCAATCACAGCTAGGTAGTTTTTTCTGGTCTGCTAAGTTTCCGACTTGTTAACTGATCATCCCGACTTGTTTGATTCTTTAACTGTTGTTTTTCTTTTTCCAGAAATGGCAAAGACAAACGCTCAAGAATCTTTTCAGAGGGTCCAGGAGGCTAAAGCTAAATCTCGCGCTCGGTCTGGTGGTGCCAGGGTTATCTCTCCTCCTCCTCCCCCTCGCAACATTGGGACTTCTTCCAAGCCTATTGTAATTTCTTCTTCAGCTCCCCCTCAGTCGCTCCCCGTCGTCCGACCTTCCCCCGATCCGAAGAAGCGTAAGACTTTGGAGTCTGGTGCTTCTGAGGCTAGGGCGGATGCCCTTGAGTTTGTCCGGAAGAATATCTATCCCCATGTTCGTATAGGCATGGATGATATGTCTGTTCGGGGTCACCTTACCACCATGGTCGAGGAAAGTCTCAAGGCGGCGGGGGTATGTGGTAAGCTCTTGGATATTTTTGAGAAGGCTCCCCTCAGCTCTTTAGGGACGACCTCGAAGGTCGAGGAGCTGGAGGGGAGGCTTCGCTCTTATCAGGAGCATGAGGGAGAATTGAAGAAAGAAATTGCCAAGTTGAGGGAGGAGAGAGATACCTTTCGGGAGAAGGGGAAGGCTTTACAGGCCCAGTACAACATGGAGGTGGAGCTGAGGAAAACGGCGCAGGCCAGTTATCAAAGCTTATTCAAGGACCTTGTGTCTGTGAAGAACGATCTGTTGAACTCTCGGAAGGCATACGATGAGTTGGAGGACTCAATTGCCGATGGCGCCGAGGAGTCTTGGAGGATTTTCTTGGAGCAAGTCAGGGTCATTGCTCCCGACTTAGATCTTTCTCCCTTACATCCTGACAAGGTCGTTATTGATGGTGCCATCGTGGATCCTCCTGCCCCCGTAGTTGTTTCCGAGTCGGAATTGAAGACTCGTGGGCAGAGGATTATTGAGTCCCCTCCACGATCTAAGGACGCTCCGAGTTCTTCAGATGTTCTTCCGATCCCTTCATCTCCCATGGATGCTTCTGGTGTTCCTCCCGATTCTGGTAGTGGTGACCCGTCTGCCTTGAAAAAATGATCTTTGGCTATTTTGGGGGCCCGGCCTGTGGGCCCCCCATTTTTTAAACTCTTTATTTATGTTTGTGTGGTCTGAACAATTTCTTTTGGCCTTTTAAGGCCGTTAACAAAATATTTTGGCGAGCGCCCTTTTTGGATAAGGGCTTTAGATTAACAAAATAAATACCCTTTTTTGGATAAGGGTTTTAAGTTACCTTGTGCGTGTATGCTTTTCTGAATTCCCCTTAGCTTTTTCTTGAAAACCTTTCTTTTTGGCTTATTTGTTTTTCGTTTTAAGGATTTTTGGGACATCCTTTAAACTTCTTCCTAGGTTTTCCTATCTCTTTTTGTTATCCCTTATACTCAACTTTGTTTTAGCGAGTTCTCATGACTTAGGTTATTTTTGCGATGCGTTTTTCTTCTACTCGGTATTATACTTCGATTTATGAATCGAAGTGTTTCCGAGTTTGGTACTCGGGATCTCGTTTCGACTTATGAGTCGGATTGGTTCCGAGTTTTTACGATCGACTCATATAACCTCTTTACACCGACTTGTACCTCGTCGTTTTATCCTGACGACCATCCAGGTCGGTTCATGGGATTTTTACGTTTTGTCGAGCTTAAGTCGGCGCGTTTCGTAGAAAGACTTAGAAAAATAAAGAAGGATATTATAAGAGATATTATGAATGAAAAAGAACTTTATTAATTGGGGAGGTACCTTCTTTTGCTACTAAGGGTCTTAATAGCCTAGTTTTCCCTTAGTCTCTACTATGATGCCTCGTTAAAAACCCTTCTCCAGAAAAAACCCTTTTTGGGAAAAAATCATGAAGTTGGAAAAAGAGTACATCAGGGAGTAGAGTTCGCTTTTAACTGTAGTACCTTTTCATATTACAAGCATGCCACGACCTTGGTAGCTCAGTGCCGTTCAGGTCGGTTACTTTATAATAACCTTTTCCTAAAACTTCATTGATTTTGTATGGTCCCTTCTAATTTGCGGCGAGCTTTCCTTCTCCTGATTTGTTGACTCCGATGTCGTTTCTGATTAAGACCAAATCATCTGGAGCAAATGTTCTTCGAATGACTTTTTTGTTGTACCTTGTAGTCATCCTTTGCTTCAACGCAGCTTCTCTTATCTGGGCATCTTCTCGGACTTCGGGGAGCAAGTCGAGCTCCTCTTTGTGTCCCCGTACATTTCCGACCTCGTCATGGAGAATTACCCTTGGGCTTTGCTCATTGATTTCTATTGGAATCATGGCTTCTACACCATAGACTAGTCGGAAAGGTGTTTCTCCCGTGGCGGATTGGCGTGTTGTCCTGTAGGCCCATAACACTTGAGGGAGCTATTCAGCCCAAGCTCCTTTTGCTTCTTGTAATCTCTTCTTTAGCCCTGCCAGTAAGACTTTGTTAGCTGCCTCGGCTTGCCCATTGGCTTGTGGGTGTTCTACCGAGGTAAACTGATGCTTGATTTTCATACTGGCCACTAAGCTTCTGAAGGTAGCGTCGGTGAATTGGGTTCCATTATCCGTAGTGATGGAATAAGGTATCCCATATCTTGTGATGATATTTTTGTAGAGAAACCTGCGACTTCTCTGAGCGGTGATAGTGGCTAATGGTTCTGCTTCTATCCACTTTGTGAAATAATCTATTCACACGATCAAGTATTTGACTTGTCCTGGCGCTTGGGGAAAAGGACCTAACAAATCCATTCCCCATTTTGCAAAAGGCCATGGAGAAGTGATGCTGATGAGCTCTTCTGGTGGAGCCACGTGGAAATTTGCATGCATTTGACACGGTTGACATTTTTTCACAAATTCTGTGGCATCTTTCTGCAAGGTCGGCCAGTAGAATCCAGCTCGGATTACTTTTTTGGCTAGTGACCTTGCTCCGAGATGATTTCCGCAGATCCCGCTATGTACTTCCTCCAACACCTCGATGGTTCTTGAGGTCGGTACGCATTTTAACAATGGTGTCGATATCCCTCTTCGGTAAAGGACATTTCTCACCAAAGTGTAATGTTGTGCTTCCCTTCGGATTCTTTTGGCTTCCTTTTCCTCCTTAGGGAGGATGTCGAATTTCAGATATTCGACTAAGGGATTCATCCATCCGAGGTTCAGACCGACTACTTCAAGTATCTCTTGCTTATCTTTTGTTACTGAGGGTTCCTAGAGGGTTTCTTGAATCAGGCTTCTATTGTTCCCTCCTGGTTTGGTGCTTGCTAACTTGGATAGGGCATCTGCTCTGCTGTTCAGATCCTGAGTTATGTGTTTTACCTCGGTTTCTGCAAAGCGCCCAAGGTGCTCCAGAGTTTTTTCCAAGTACCTCCTCATATTAGGATCCTTTGCCTGATACTCTCCGCTTATTTGGGAGGTCACCACCTGTGAGTCGCTGTATATCATCACTTTTGTAGCACCGACTTCTTCTGCTAATTTTAGCCCAGCAATCAAGGCTTCGTATTCTGCCTGATTATTTGAGGCTGGGAATTCAAATTTTAGAGAAACTTCAATCTGGGTTCCTCTTTCATCTACCAATATTATGCCTGCGCCGCTTCCCGTTTTGTTGGAGGATCCGTCTACATAGAGTTTCCATGTGGTCGGCTTTTCCTCTTGGTCTCCTGCGTTTTCTGCTACGAAGTCGGCGAGACACTGAGCTTTAATTGCTGTCCGAGTTTCATATTTTAGATCGAATTCGGAGAGCTCTATTGCCCATTGAACCATTCTCCCTGCAACATCCGCCTTTTGAAGGATTTGCTTCATGGGTTGGTTTGTGCGGACTCTTATTGTGTGAGCCTGAAAGTAAGGTCGCAGCCTTCGTGAGGCTATCACTAAGGAGTAGGCAAACTTTTCAAGTTTGTGGTACCTTAGTTCAGGGCCTTGTAGGACCTTGCTGATGAAATAGACCGGGTGCTGTCCGACCTCGTCTTCTTTTATCAGGGCTGACGAGACAGCCCTGTTTGCTATGGATAAATATAAAACGAGGTCTTTCCCTGGTACTGGTCGGGTTAAGATAGGAGGTTGGCTTAGAAACTTTTTGAACTCTTGGAACGCCTCCTCGCATTCCGGAGTCCATTCAAATTGGCATCCCTTTCTTAATAAGGAGAATAATGGAAGGGATTTTAGTGCCGATCCTGCCAAGAATCTGGAGAGGGCTGCAAGTCGGCCATTGAGCCGCTGGACTTCTCTCAAACAGGTCGGACTTTTCATTTCTAGGATGGCTCTACATTTGTCGGGATTGGCCTCAATCCCTCTTTGTGTTAGCATAAATCCTAGAAATTTTCCTGCCTCTACCGCGAAGGCGCATTTTGCCAGATTTAATCTCATCCCATGCAGCCTTATGGTGTCAAAGACTTGTGAGAGGTCGGATAAGAGGTCGACCTCTTTCTTGGTTTTTACTAGCATGTCGTCGACGTATACTTCCATCAAGGTCCCCAAGTGAGAGGAAAACACTTTATTCATCAACCTTTGATATGTGGCTCCTGCATTCTTTAATCCGAATGGCATGACCACATAGCAGTAGTTAGCTCGGGGTGTGATGAATGATGTTTTCTCCTGGTCGGGCCCATACATCGGAATTTGATTATATCTCGAGTAGGCGTCCATGAATGATAAGTATTGATACCCTGAGCTGGAGTCCACTAGGGTATCAATACTTGGTAGGGGATAAGGGTCCTTAGGACATGCCTTATTTAGGTCGGTATAGTCGACGCACATTCTCCATTTACCATTCTATTTTTTGACTAGCACTACATTGGCTAGCCATGTTGGGTACTTGACCTCTCTAATAAAGCCAGCTTCCAGGAGCGCCTGTACTTGCTCTTCTACTATTAGGGCTCGTTCTGGGCCGAGCTTGCGTCTTCTTTGTTGTACAGGTCGGGATCCTGGATGAACCGAGAGCTTGTGGGACATGAGCTCGGGGTCAATCCCGGGCATGTCGGAGGCCTTCCAGGCGAAGAGATTGGAATTATCTCTTAGGAGTTTAGTCAACCCTTGTTTTAGAGTTTCCCCTAGGTTGGCTCCTATATGAGTGTTCTTCCCTTCCTCTTCACCGACCTGTATCTCCTCGGTTTTTCCTCCCGGTTGTGGTCGCAGCTCTTCTTTGGCTTTTGCACCGCCGAGTTCTATTGTGTTAACTTCTCTGCCTTTTCCTCTTAGGTTTAGGCTTTCATTGTAGCACTTTCTTGCTAGCTTTTGATCTCCCCTTACCGTTGCTATTCCCGCTGAGGTCGGGAATTTCATGCAGAGGTGAGGGGTAGATACCACTGCTCCGAGTCGATTGAGGGTGGCTCTGCCGATTAGAGCATTATAAGCTGACCCCACATCGATGACTATAAAGTCTATGCTCAGAGTCTTTGATTTTTCCCCTTTTCCAAAAGTGGTGTGGAGGGGCAAAAATCCCAGTGGTTTTATTGGCGTGTCCCCTAATCCATACAGGGTGTCGGGGTAGGCCCTTAATTATTTCTCATCTAACCCTAGCTTGTCGAAAGCAGGCTTAAAGAGAATGTCCGCCGAGCTTCCTTGGTCTACTAGGGTTCTGTGGAGATGGGCGTTTGCTAGGATCATAGTTATTACCACTGGATCATCGTGTCCAGGGATTATTCCTTGCCCATCTTCTTTTGTGAATGAAATGGTAGGGAGGTCGGATGACTCTTCCCCGACCTGGTAGACTCTTCTGAGATGTCTTTTGCGAGAGGATTTGGTGAGTCCTCCTCCCGCGAATCCTCCTGAAATCATATGGATATGTCTTTCTGGGGACTGCGGTGGCGGGTCTCTTCTGTCTATATCATCTCGCTTTCTCTTTCCGTGGCCGTCCGACCTTTCTATGAGATATCTATCAAGCCGACCTTCTCTAGCCAGCTTTTCTATCACATTCTTAAGGTCGTAACAGTCGTTGGTGGAGTGACCATATATTTTATGGTACTCACAGTAGTCGCTGCGGCTCCCCCCTTTTTTATTTTTAATAGGTCTAGGGGGTGGCAGTCTTTCAGTGTTGCAAATCTCTCTGTATACGTCCACTATAGAAACTTTCAGTGGAGTATAAGAGTGATATTTCCTTGGCCTTTCGAGACCGAGCTCTTCTCTTTTCTTGGTCTCCCTTTCCCTCTCTTTTGTCGAGGGAGGGGGCCCAGGTCGTCCGCTCAGGTCTCTTAATTTGGCGTTTTCTTCCATGTTGATGTACTTTTCAGCTCTCTCTTGTACATCACTTAGGGAAACGGGGTGCCTTTTAGATATGGACTGTGAGAAGGGACCTTCTCTGAGTCCATTAACGAGCCCCATTATCACTGCCTCTGTGGGCAGGTCTTGGATCTCCAAACATGCTTTGTTGAATCTTTCCATATAGGCTCGTAAAGATTCTCCGACCTCCTGTTTTACTCCCAGGAGGCTCGGTGCATGTTTCACCTTGTCTTTCTGAATTGAGAACCTCATCAAAAACTTCCTTGAGAGGTCTTCAAAGCTGGTGATCGATCGTGGGGGAAGGCTGTCGAACCACTTCATTGCTGCTTTTGATAAAGTGGTCGGGAAAG
The DNA here is from genome assembly GCF_014773155.1 of Arachis stenosperma. Taxonomy (NCBI): domain Eukaryota; kingdom Viridiplantae; phylum Streptophyta; class Magnoliopsida; order Fabales; family Fabaceae; genus Arachis; species Arachis stenosperma. The sequence goes on along the minus strand of NC_080377.1, from coordinate 105,616,510 downwards.
CTTTGCATCGTGTGGCGTCGGAAGCATCCGCTAGGTACATCCGACTTTTAAAGTTGCTTAGGTGGTGCTTTGGATCCGTGGTTCCATCATAGAGGTCCATATCAGGGCTTTTGAAGTTTCTCGGAACTTTTGCCCTCATTATGTCCTCGCTGAAAGGATCCTTTTCACCTAAGAGTGACTCTTCTTGGTCGTCGCGGGAATTGTGACTCTTGAGGGAGGATTCCAGCTTTGAGAGTTTCCTTTCTAACTCTTTTCGCCGTTCCATCTCCTCTCTTAGGTACTTCTCTGTCTCCTTTTGTTTCTCCCGCTCTTGTTCTAACTGCTCCAGGCGGCTGTGGACTAACCCCATCAGTTCAGTTACGTGGGATGGTCCGCCCTTTTCCGATTCTCGCTCGTCTGAGGGGTTTGCCTTCGGGTTTTTTACTCCGGAGGTGCCTTATCTCGGCTGATCGTTAACCTCTTGATGGAGGGTTAAGTCCGCATTGTTATTACCTGCGTCCAGATTCTCTTCTTCGGAATCTGTTTCCGCATGGACTTCTTCGTGGGATCTATCCGCCAATGTTACGGTGGGTAACCGGAGATGGATGGGATGGATGGCGTTGGCTGGCCCAAACGTGTGAAGGAGGAAGTTCCTGTCTAAGTATGCAGCTCGGGAGGCTCCGTCCGACTTGTGTTTGTGAAAGAATGGGGGGTGGTACCTGCAAAGACACTCCGATGCCTAAGTTAGCAAGGGGGCAAGCAGGTCTAGAGAGTATTGGGCTTAGAGATACCTGAGGAGTGTCAGTGTACTTATAGTGGTGAGCCAATAACCACCGTTGGAGTAGTGCCGTATCTTTAGGATGTTAACCATCCCATTATCTTAGGGAGGTTAAGATATGGCTTTATGAAGCGGTTAGAGAGATTTTAGGGGCGGTTACTCATTCGAATGAGTGCTTATCTGCCAGCTAATCTCACGTCCGACTTCTTCAGAGCAAGTCGTAATGAACACCGACTTCTTATGTGAAGGTCGGCGCTTAGTTAGGCTTAATCTATTGGATTAGGCCTTTTAGTTGGACCTGGGCCTTTATCATTGGGTCAGGGTATGAACAAGTAGTAATATAAATTTTAATTTAATATTTTGTGATATTAAAAATTTTATATTTATATTTAATTATATAATGTCACATTATTTAAAATAGTTATTTTTATATTAATCATATAAATAATTATTAAAAAATAGATACGATTAATAATTATGTAAAACACTTTATATACAATATATTAAAATTAAACTCCAATAATATATTAAAGATAGTTTTCAAAAATATTAATTATGTTCAAAATAAAATAAATTTAATCAAACAGTATAAAGATTACCAAGGCTGTAAAAAGATTTGATTAGATGAGCCGTGGCGGGGTTTGATATGAAAGGATTATAGTAGTCCAAAAAAGAAATTGGAGGGTATCGGTGGAAGTGGAAAGTGGAAAGTGGAAAGTGGAAAGAGTGTCTGTAAAACCAAATAAATTGAGTGCGACCGTATACGGAAGAGGACGTTAACCATACGGCTTGTCCGACACAGCTAACGTCAGCCCCACACCATTTCTTCTGACGTGTATTCTTGGTTTATGTGCCACCCTCTTTATAACTTTTTAAACGTATCAATAATTTATTAACTTTAGAAAAATATTAATTAATTTATATTTATTTTGTTTGTAAATTAATATTAACTAATTTTTTATCTTTTACAAGAATTATTGGTTTTTTATCGGTATTTAATAAAAATATATTTTTTAAAATATAAATTTTATATTCTAAAAACATATTTTAAAAGTATACCAATAAATTTTAAAAATTAGTAATTTTAATTTATATCGTTCAAAAATTATTTTAAAATTTTCATGTATTTAATTTAAAATAATTATCTTTTTAATGAATTTTAATAAAATATTTTTTATAATATTATTAAAATATACTTTTACTATACGTATTATACTTAAAAATTAATGCATGTGAATCAAATTTGTAAAAGATTAACTAGCTATCATTCGTCATTCGATATTCGAAAGATTCAGTCGCTGGTAAAAATATTGCTAAAAGATATTATCGACAAAATAATTTCTGATGATTTAAGAATAGGATAAAAGAATCAATAAATATTATATTTTTTGTAAGTAACAAAAAAATTTTTGTATTTAGTAAACAACTTATTTAATTTACCTAAACTTTTTATGACTATATTTAAATAAATATTTATAATATACACAAAAAAAATTAGAGCAAAATTTAATTTTTAGATTTTTTTTATTTCAAAATAATATAGTCATTTCATAATAAAAAATTTAAAAAAATTACTTTACACAAAGTTACGGATAAAAAAAATCTTATTTTTTTAATTATAATTATAAAATTTAATCTCTAAAATTATTATTTAAGATATATATTTAATATCTAATTTTTTATTATATTTTTAAATTTTTTAAAAATTTATTTATTATTAATATTTTTTAAAAAAAAATCTATCATTTATATAAATTTTTTAAGTACTATTTTAATAATTTACTCTCGCCTAAAACAACCTAATATATATTTTATTGTAGCGAGTATTTAAGTTACATGTTACAGTAAAATATCTAAAGTTCCTTAAAAGAAACCAAGTTATTAATTAATCACTCAATCTCTCTGTATTATCAACCTTGTGGGTATTGATGGTATCAAACAACAGTCAAGGGTGCGGTATCACACACCTATAACTTGTTTAATAAACTATTGTGACATAAATTAACTTAAATTAGTTTAATAATTAATTTATTAATTCATTTAAAAAAATATTAGAAGTTTAAATTTAATTTTATATATACAATAATTTATTGATTAATAATAAATTTTTAAATAAAATTTTAATTTATAACAAATTAATTTTTATATCAAAATTAAAAAATATTTTTTTAAGTTAAAGAATTTAAATATGAAATAAAGATGTGTATTTTTGTTTTAAAATGGACGTTTTTGGTATATATACAAACAGGTAGATGTTGTAGAAGTGTAAACCTAACACGCAGGTAACGTGCTAGACAAGTGGCGCATCGACACCAACACACAACTTGCGTGTTGCTGCATGGTGGATACATGGCGGAGCGCCACCAATACGCAGCCTGTGTGCTGTCTGGGTGGCGTGCACGTGGCGTAGCGTCGTCAACTCGTATTCTGCGTGCTGTTTGGATGGAGACACGTGGCCTGTGTGATGCTTGGATAAAGACACTTTGTTTCATGAGCTGGATATGTATATTTGTCTCTTGTATGGAATAAGATTGAGTTGAGTATGTATGATTGCCTCTTATCTTTTGTATGAATGACATGTCAGTACCTAAGTTGCATGGTGAATAACACAAAATTTGCATGTTGTTCAGCATTTCTCACGGTTTCACAATTCTAAAAATCACCCAAAATCCCAAAATTTAAAGAAAATACCATTACTTTTTTTATATAAAAAATAATTTCTGCTATATACATTCCATAATCAAACACAATAAAAGAACCATAGATATTAATTATGAGGATGATGTCATATATTCAAGTTGTATGATCGTACCATCATTATTCAGCCAAGTTAATACCCGTCTTGAGTCGACCAAAATAAAAAAGTACTCGTTGTATAATAAATTAATAATATTGTTTAATCAAGATCGAAAATTAAATACTAGTTGGAATTGAAAATTTAGATACTTAACGGTAAATATTAGGAAATTATTAAATTTTATTATTTTTATTTATTATTTAGTTATTAATTTAATTTTTTAGTTTAATTTTTTTTAAGTTGCATTTAAAAAAAATTAAGATTAAGAGATTGAAATTGAATTAAATCTCTATATTATATTTAGTGTAAAATATATTAAACTAAGTTATTTCTCAGTATTATGTTTAATTTAAAATAAATATGGAGATTAAGAAGTAGATTTAGAATTTGAAAAGTTAAATAAAAATATTTTGATAAAAAGTATTATTAAAGTTTCCGTTTCCGTCTTTAAAATTTTAGTCTCTTATATCCTTACTTTCTAGAGATATTAAAGAGATTGAAATTTTAGTTTCAGTCTCTGACTACCAAACATAATACTGAGTTTTAATCTCTCAGTTTCAGTCCTCTAAACAAATGTTACCTTAGTCTAATAATCCTACAATATATTTTATCTCACAATTTTAAATAATAATAATTAATTAATAATAAAAATAATAAATTATGATAATTCTCTAATATTTCTCATATATCTAATGATAGAAAAAAAAAGTGTTTTATAAAATTTCAAACATAAATACTATATAGACAAAAAATATTTAATAATTAATTATATTTAATATTTATAAAAAAATGATTATATTATTATAAAAGAGTTGATTATTATGTTTTGACAGTTTTAGTTATTTTTATTATGTGAAACTTAATTATATTGATCAATTATTATTTTTAAAAAATGTATAAAAAATATATAAATATATAGTAATTAATTTTTTATTTATAAATTTTCTATATTTATCATTAATAGTGTAGATATTAAATTTTAATTATTTATCTTCTATAAAAATTTAAATTTATAAATCTTATATAGTAGTGTTAGATAAATGATTAGAAGTTGGTGTTTATATTATTAACGGAATTTATAAATTTATAAATCCATATATTATTGTTGTATTTGATTGTGGGGCGTGAGTTGCGGAGTGTTATTTAAATTCCTAAAATATGGCAAATACCAATAGTAGTGAAGAGAGAAAAACTCTGAGCCAATAAAATTGTCCAAGGGTATCTTTACTTTGGCCATCATAATTCATAAAGCTTTGAATGTTAAGGCATGAGGTGTGACCGAGATAAGGGATGCTGTCAAAACCTAAAGTCGCTTCCAGATCTGGCAACTCCATTATTTCTCTACCCACACCAATACCCTAATTATTGGCTGCCACCACCTAAAGGGTATTTTCGTCAACTTAACCAAACACCCTTCATTACGGCAAAAACATTTGCCTTGATGGTCAATTGGTCATGTAATAAAAAGGAGTTCATTTAGTACTAATTAATTAAATCTTCATCAGATCATAAAATGAAATTGAAAGATTTTAATACATTTGTTATTTGGTCTTCATTCTACGGCATATTCAATCCGATAGATCAAAGAATTAGACCGTCGTAAACCTTAGATTTATTTAAAAATATATTGATGGTGGCCAATAAATGAATAAATTACTCCATAGTTAAATAAAATTGGAACATGCAACACTTAATTAAATTAACTACTCGACCAAATTGATTTTAGTTTTATTTTAATACATAAATATATTGAGGTTTTGCAATTGGCCTCACAATTTAATGTTAAATTTAATACATCTAGTTTGAATGTATATAATTGATGCTTATCTTTGTTTCTTTACCTACTATCTTTCATTAAAAATAAATGGTCTGCCGAATTAATGTACTAAATTTGGTAACAGCGAACTAGGTTAATAAATCATGGGAATCTTATGCAAGTTATCAAAATAAATTATTTGTCTTTTAATATTATTAGAATATAATAGATATATATCGAAGATCTGCATAGAGGTGAAGTCTATTTTACTAATTTTTTTATAGAATGTTTAAGTGAATTAGTGAGCTAACCACTAAATCAACCTAACTTGATTATGTTTTTGAATTTTGACACTATACTAGTTAATTTAAACGATGATATGTTAAACGTGTATTCATATAAAATTAAAATCTTTTTCATTTATCTAAAATAAAATTTAAAGAGGTATCAAATAAAGAATTATGTGTTGTATACATATTACAGTATATTTATTTTATTTGGTGTACTATTCTAGATTCATTACAACCTGATACAAACCAAAGTGGTATAAAAATAATATAAATTTTTATTAGTATTGTATTAAACTCAGCAAAAAAAAAGTATGATACGGTTGATACAAATAACCTCAAAATATATAACGACTTCAACCACTCGTATATGTGCACTTAATGCATCACAATAAGTCACATAGTATTAAGAATTTTAACCTCTCATTTTCTTTTCCTATTCCATTGTACCTTTAGAAAATGAGAATAATTCTTGTCAATTTTTTTTAGTATTCTAATATAAATTTTATATTGTCAATTTCAAAAGACTAATTTAACTTGTAGCACTCGAATAAAATTCTACTTTCCAATTTCTTGTATGAGTTTTGTTCATACCTGACCTGAAACATATGCCAGGACCAAAGCAAAGAAAGCCCAAAACGCAACTGCCCATAACCGACCTCTTCTCAAGTCAGACGGAAGCGCTGCATGGTAATCCCTTCACTCCCAAAGGAGTTATAACTAACCCCTAATATCTCTCACCTACTTCTAGAAGAGAGATCTCAACAACCCTAAGACAAAGGGACGATTATCCACCACTAGAAGTATAACTACTCTAACGGTGGTTATTGGCTCATCCCCTATAGATACACTGATACTCTTTAGGTATACTTAAGTTCCAATACCCATAAACCTGCTAAGACCCTTGCTAACTTAGGCATCGGAATATTTTGCAGGTACCACCCCCCTTCTCCTCACGAACAACTCGAACGGTAGTTGCTTGATACAGGACAAGTCGGGGATCACCTCACTAGGAGCTTGGACCTCACATTCAAGCCCAAGCCCATTCAACGTTTCAAGTAACTTTCAGAACATTAGCGCCGTTGTCGAGGACCTGGAAATCGACACCCCATGGAAAACGAGCACTTTGAAGATGGACGCACATCGTCGGAGTCAGATCCTGAATACTAAGACACGGTCAACAATAACCAAGCTCTCGTGGTACCCCCTTCGATAACAGAGGAACCGCACGGCAAGGGCACCTCGGGTGGCCATCACCATAGAAGGATCTCCTCCGAGGTTCGCCACTTGAAAGGAGAAGAACAGCCCCATTCCACTGACTTCATGGGACTACTACACGGATACTATGACCGACTTGCGCAACTAGAGCAGAAGTTAGAGTGACAACGAGAGGCAGAGAAAAATCTGAGAAGAGAAATCGAGCAACGGAGAGAGCTGGAGGAAAAGCTCTCAAAGATAGAATCCGACATCTGAGGTAAAAATATACGTACAGCTCGAGAAGACACGCTGTTGGGTGGAGAAGATCCTTTCACTGAAGATATCATGCGGGCTAGAGTTCCAAAAAACTTCAAAAGCCCAGACATGAAACTGTATGACGGGACGACCGACCCAAGGAACCACCTAATTAACTTCAAAAGTCGGATGTACTTGGCTGACGCCTCTAATGCTACCCATCGCAAGGCTTTCCTGACAACCTTGACAAAGTCAGCCATGAAATGGCTTGGCAGCCTACCACCTAGGTCGGTTACCAGTTTTGACGACCTTGCACGAAAATTCCTTATGAGATTTTTTATCCAGAAAAATAAGGTCAAACACGCACCCAGTCTACTCGGAGTCAAATAGGAAGTTGGCGAATCCCTCAAAGACTACATGAAAAGATTCAACAAGGCATGTTTAAAAATTCAAGACTTACCCACTGAGGCAATAATAATGGGACTAGTTAATGGTCTCCGAGAGGGCCCTTTTTCCTAGTCCATTTCAAAAAGACACCCAACTTCCTTGAGTTATGTACAAGAACAAGCCAGAAAGTACATCAATATGGAAGAAAATGCCAGGCTGTGAGAATCAAACTGGTGATTAGGGAATCCTCATCAAACACGGGAAAAGGAAAAAGATCCCAAGAAGAAAGAAGGATACAACTCGGAGAAAGAAGATACCATAATTATACCCCACTACAAGTTTCTCTCGTAGATGTCTACAGGAATATTTGTCATACCGAGATACTTTCCCCTCCGCGTCTGATTAAAAATAAAAAGGGAGGAAGTCGCAACGAGTACTGTGAGTACCATAAGTTGTATGGGCACTCTACAAATAACTGTTACGACTTGAAAAATGTGATAGAAAAGCTGGTCAGGGAAGGTCGGTTAGACAGATATCTCATGGAAAAATTGGATGGTCATGGAAAGAGAAAGAGAGATGACGAAGAAGTCGGTCGAAGAGGTCAGTCCCCACAAACTCTTGAGCGACATATCCACATGATAGCAGGAGGTTTTGCTGGCAGAGGAGTGACCAAATCATCTCGAAAGAGGTACTTGAAGGAGGTTTACTTCTTCGGAGAAGAAACTCCCGACCTCCTAACCATATCTTTTACAAAAGAGGACGCGCAGGGAATTGCACTAGGGCATGATGATCCCATAGTAATCACTATGATACTTGCCAATGAAAATCTACACAGAACGTTGGTGGACCAAGGAAGCTCATTTGACATACTGTTTAAACCTGCATTGGACAAATTAGGGCTGGAAGAAAAAGAATTGAAGTCCTACTCGGATACTCTCTTCGGGTTGAGAGATACACCAATTAGGCCACTAGGATTTCCCTATATACTACTTTTGGAAAGGGATTGAAGTCAAAAACCTTAAACATTAACTACATTGTTGTGGACGTAGTTTCAGCCTACAATGCCCTAATTGATTGGACAACACTAAATTGACTGGGAGATATTGTTTCTACTACTCACCTCTACATGAAATTCCCAACACAGGAAGGAATTACTACCATCAAGGGAGATCAAAATCTGGCAAGAAAATGCTACAATGAGAGCTTGAATCTACGAGGTAAAGGAAAGGAAGTCAATGCCATTGACCTTGGAGGAGTCTGAGGAAGAGAAGAGCTACGACCACAACCTAAAGGAAAACCAAAAGAACTCTAAATCGGGGAAGAAGTCGGAAAAAATATCAACATAGGAGTTAACCTAAGAACAGACTTGAAGAGAGAACTTATAAAACTCCTACAGGAAAATTCTGACCTCTTCACTTGGAAGGCTGCTGACATGCCTAGAATAGAGCTCGAACTCATGACGCACATGTTGGCGGTCTATCCCGGGTCCTGACCTGTTCAACAAAGACGTCATAAGCTTGGGCAGGGCGAGCTCAAGTGGTCGAAGAACAAGTTCGAGCTCTACTAGAAGCCAGATTCATCAGGGAGGTCAAGTATCCGACATGGTTAGCAAATGTGGCACTGGTAAAAAAGTAGAATGGAAAATGGAGGATGTGTGTTGATTATACAGACCTCAGCAAAGCCTTCCCAAAGGATCCATATCCCTTGCCCAATATTGACGCTCTGGTAGATTTCTCTTCAGGATACCAGTACCTATATGTTCATACCATGGACCGAGCTATAAGGTCCAGGTTGTATGAGAACAGAGGGCTGACCTCTTTAAAGGATGACCCATTACAAGAAGAGTTCGGATATACCACAAAGAGGCCCAAGAAGGCCCAAAAGTGAAAGAACCACCGCTTGATGAAAGGCGGTCAACCAAAATATAAAGATCTCACCCACAAAAAATAAGAAAAGATAACAAACTTATCTCAAAGGAAGGTCATCAAGCACTACTATAAATACACTAGAGCACCCATGTATAATTCATACTCCAATTCTACAAAAAACCTACCTAAAGCCCGTATTGACTTAAGGATCGGAGTCTCTTGCAGGTACTACCCCACCCTTCGGTGAACGAGGACTGATGCGTGAGCATCTTTCCTATCTTTTTCTAGTGAATTTGCATTTAATTTGTTGAGTTTAATAAAGAATTAATCATCTTTTAGCCAATATAGATGCCACTTTGAGTCTTTTGCAATTTTGTTTATTTTAGGTAGCATTCAGCTGAATTTGATGGAGTTTTTGCAGCATAAGAACAAAAGGAGATGGCAGCAAGGAGCGACGCATACACGTGACTGACGTGTGCGCGTGATTTGGAGCTTTCCATGGCGACACGTGCGCGTGACTGACGCGTACACGTGATTTGAAGATTTTCTCAGCGACGCGTACGCATGACTGACGCGTGCGCGTGATTGACGCGTGCGCGTGACTTGCGAAAAATACCATCAACGCGTACGCGTGACATGTGCCACGTGTAGAAAATGCAGAAAATGCTGGGGGCGATTTCTGGGCTACTTTTGACCCAGTTTTCATCCCAGAAAGTACATATCAGAGGCTTCAGAGTGAAGGAATCAAGTGGTCCCCATCCATCAATTGAAAACTTACTGATTGCTATAATTAATTCTGATTTAAATTCAAATTTGATTTTTAAAATAGGAAAAGATATGATTTTAATTTTAGATTTTTAAATTAATTAGTGTTCATACCCTGGGTCGAGCTATCCAACCTGGGATGATTGGAGATAAAACGACCGACCTCCTCTGGTCAGACTATCCGACCTCTTTTCAAAGAGTTCGAGCAAATCGACAGGAAAGCCCAATAAAGGGCCCAAATAGAGGAACACGACCCAAATCCTAAGGCAGCCCAAGCCTATAGAGATAAAGGCGGTTCCATTGAAGATACGCTGACCTTAACTCAAAGATAAAGATAAGATAAGATAACTAACTTATCTTATCCAAAAGGTCACATCTCACCATTATAAATACACTGGAGCACCCAGGTATAACTCATACTCTGATTCTACTTAATACCTGCTTAATACCCTTGCTAACTTAAGCATCGGAGTCCCTTGCAGGTACCCCCCCACCCTTCGGGGACGAAGGATCAGCACCACCACCAAGTCCAACAAGTCGGATACACTAGCTCCAGCCGCTGTACACCTATCGGACACGTCGGCTCCGACCAACACAGAAGGTCTCGTCCGAGATCGACCTACAGTTTCAGGTGACCCTCGGAACATTGGCGCTGTTGCCGGGGAATCTGGAGGTCATCCCATTAACATGGCGGATGACCATGACAACGACCACGATTCAGGTTTGGAAGACAGAACGCCGCATAAAAACGCGGACACAATACTCAAAGATACTCCAGAAATCAATGGAGACAAAAATTCATCAAATCCAGGAATAAGAGAAGCACTTCAAAATCGATTGGAGCAACTCGAGAAAGAAGCCCAACATCAACGTGAAAAGGAAGAAGATCTACGCTGGGAGATAAGGCAGTGCAGAGAACTAGAAGATAAGCTTGTAAAACTTGAAGCCGATCTTAAAACTAAAGCTACTCGATCATCCGCAGAAGATAGCTCTCAGAAAGATTAAGACCCATTCACCAGAGAAATTATGAAGACCAAAATTCCAAAAGATTTCAAGCTTCCCGATATGACTCTATTTGACGGCACTTCGGACCCCAACCATCATCTCAGCAACTTCAGAAGTAGAATGTACCCCACAGATGCTTTAGATGCAGTCCGCTGCAAAGCCTTTCCAACAACTCTAACCAAGACAGCCATCAAATGGTTCGACAAACTACCTCCGAAATCCATCTCGAGTTTCGACGACCTGGCCAAGAAGTTCCTGGCCCGATTCTCCATACAAAAGGACAAAGCCAAACATGCGCCTAGCCTCCTAGGGATCAAACAAGGAGATCGGGAGAGCCTTCGCAACTACATGGAAAAGATTCAACAAAACATGCATGGACATACAAAGTCTACCAACAGAGGCTGCCATTATGGGCCTTATAAATGGCCTACGAGAAGGGCCATTTAGCCAATCTATATCAAAGTGATATCCTACATCCTTAGACGAAGTACAAGAACGGGCACAAAAATACATCAACATGGAGGAAAACTCTCGACTTGTCGAAGCCTCAAGGTTCGGCTCTACCTACCGAGATAAAGAATCCAAGAAAAAGGAAGATCGTTCCGGAGAAAAAATAAAAAAATATCATAACTATACTCCTCTTAGGGTATCCTTGGTAGATGTTTACAAAGAAGTCTGCCATACAGAGAAAATCCCTCCAGCTCGGCCACTTAAAGGCAAAAGAGGAGGAGGAAATCGAAATGAATACTGCGAGTATCACCGACTTCGAGGGCATTCCACCAACGAATGATTCGACTTGAAAAACGTCATAGAAAAACTAGTAACAGAAGGAAAGCTATATCGATTTTTGGCCAATCGGGATGACGAACCAAGAAAAAGAAGAAGGGATGAGGATGTTGGACGATCTGAACGATCACCTCGCACACCGGAAAGACATGTTCACGTAATACACGGCGGATTTGCCGGAGGAGGAATCTCCAAATCATCCCGAAAGCGACACCTCAAAGAAGTATACCACGTCGAAGGAAAAAAGAAAGTCCCAGACATCCCAGCAATTACGTTTACCAAGGAAGACACATCCGGAATCATCTCGGGACACGGCGACCCCATGGTCATTACGATCATACTGGCAAACGCCAACCTTCACCGTACATTAATTGACCAGGGAAGCTCTGCAGACATCTTGTTCAAAACTGCCTTCGACAAACTCGGTCTAGATGAAAAAGAGCTAAGAGCATACCCAAACAGCCTGTTCGGACTAGGAGATGCCCCAGTTCAACCGCTGGGATACGTCTCGCTGCATACAACCTTCGGAAAGGGGAACCAGTCCCGAACACTCAAGATAGATTACATCGTGGTCGATGTAAGCTCAGCCTACAATGCCTTAATAGGTCGGACAACGTTAAATCAACTCGGAGCAATAGTTTCAACCCCATATCTATGTATGAAATTCCCAACTACGGAAGGGATAGCTACGATAAAGGCAGATCAAAAAATGGCACGTCGCTGTTACAACGAAAGCCTAAACCTCCGAGGTGAAGGAGGAGAGTTTCACACAATCGAGCTCGGTGGAGTTCAGAGGCGAGAAGAACTCCGATCACAACCCGAAGGAGAAATAGAAAGAATCCAGATCGGAGACACCTCGGATAAAACAACTAATATTGGCATGATCCTGAAAGGAGACATGAAGGAATCGCTAATACGGTTCCTACGAGATAATGTTGATCTCTTCGCATGGAAAGCTGTCGACATGCCAGGTATTGATCCCAAACTAATGAGCCACAAATTGGCAGTCTATCCGGGATCCCAGCCGGTACAACAAAGACGAAGAAAACTTGGATCAGAACGAACTCAGGCTGTAGAAGAACAAGTACAAGCGCTACTTGAGGCCGAGTTCATAAGGGAAGTCAAATATCCATTATGGCTAGCAAACGTCGTCTTAGTGAAAAAGTCAAATGGGAAGTGGCGAATGTGCACCGACTACACCGACCTCAACAAAGCCTGTCCAAAAGACCCCTATCCACTCCCAAGCATCGACGCTCTAGTGGATGCTTCATCAGGATATAAGTATCTCTCATTCATGGACGTATATTCAGGGTACAACCAAATCCCCATGTATCCACCAGATCAAGAAAAAACCTCGTTCCTAACACCAAAAGCAAACTACTGTTACATCGTGATGCCTTTTGGTCTCAAGAACGCATGAGCTACTTATCAAAGGCTAATGAATAAAGTTTTCGTAGATCACATCGGAAAAATCATGGAAGTTTATGTAGACGATATGTTGATAAAGACACAAAGCGAAGATACATTGTTATCCGACCTGACTCAAGTGTTTTTTACTATCAGGAAACACAACATGCGGCTCAATCCCGCAAAATGCACCTTCGCAGTAGAAGCCGGCAAATTCTTGGGCTTCATGCTCACACAAAGGGGGATTGAAGCAAATCCAGACAAGTGTCAAGCCATACTCAACATGAAGAGCCCAACCTGTATCAAAGAAGTACAACAACTCAACGGAAGGTTGGCCGCTCTATCCCGATTCTTAGCAGGAGCTGTGATAAGATCTCTTCCATTCTATGCTACTTTAAGAAAGGGAAAACAGTTTGAATGGACGACAGAATGTGAGCAAGCCTTCCTAGACTTCAAGGAGTTCTTAGGACGGCCACCTATCCTATCTCGACCACGAGAAGGAGAACCGCTCATATTATATCTCGCAGTAGGGAGCCGGGCAATAGCATCAGCACTAGTCAGAGAAGACGAACATGAGCAGAAACCTGTCTACTTCATTAGCAAAGCACTATAGGGATCCGAGCTGAACTACCAGAAAATAGAAAAGTTTGCCTACGCTCTGATCCTCACATCCCGGCGGCTTCGCCCGTATTTCCAAGTGCATACCATTAAAGTTAGAACCAACCAACCCATAAAAGGAATATTGCAGAAAATAGATCTAGCAAGAAGAATCCTACAATGGGCAATCGAGTTGTCCGAATTCGATCTCCAATATGAGGTACGTACAGCGATCAAATCGCAACACCTGGCCGACTTCATCGCAGAATTCACAGACATCCCGGAAATCCCCATAGAATGGAACATATACGTAGACAGATCCTCGAATAAAACAGGAAGTGGTGCGGGTGTGATAGTTGAGAGCAACCAAGGAACTCAACTTGAGCTCTCCCTTAAATTCGGATTCCCAGCCTCAAACAACCAGGCAGAATACGAAGCACTATTAGCTGGTCTAAAGCTGGCTAGAGAGGTTGGAGCCCGGAAGCTCAACATCTACAGTGGCTCACAAGTCATCACCTCACAAATAACAGGAAACTACCAAGCCAAAGATCCGACCATGAAAAAATATTTGGATAAAACCAAAGAACAGCTCGGACAACTCGGGGAATATAGGATCCACCACATACCTCGTGAGCAAAATGCCCGAGCTGACGCCCTTTCAAAATTAGCCAGCACCAAACTAGGGGGCAACAACAGAAGCCTCATCCAAGAGGTATTACATAACCCGTCAATAGCGGAAGAAGAAAGAATCCTAGCCATAATAGGTCGGGATCAAGGATGGATGACCCCCATAATAAACTACCTCAAAACAGAAGAACTCCCTACAGATGAAAAGGAGGCAAAGAGGCTGAAAAGGGAGGCACAATACTACACTATCATAAACAACACGCTGTACAAAAGAAGGATATCAACACCTTTACTAAAATGCGTACCAACTTCCAATACAAAGGAAGTCTTGGAGGAAGTACACAGTGGCATTTGTGGAAATCATCTCGGAGCACAAGCTCTCACCAAAAAGGTACTCCGGGCGGGATTCTATTGGCCAACTCTACAAAAGGAGGCTACAGAATTTGTAAGGACATGTCCACCATGCCAGAAGCATGCCAACTTTCACATTGCCCCACCAGAAAAGCTCATCAGCGTGACCTCACCCTGGCCATTTGCGAAATGGGAACTCGACCTACTCGGACCCTTCCCACAGGGATCGGGACAAGTAAAATTCCTCATAGTAGGAGTAGACTATTTCATAAAATGGATCGAGGCAGAACCCCTGGCCAACGCCACCGCTCAAAGAAGCCGAAAATTCCTATATAGGAACATTATTATGAGATTCGGGGTACCATACTCCATCACCACGGACAACGGTACCCAATTTACAGAGGCAGGCTTCAGAAAACTGGTGGCCGACTTGAACATAAAACACCAGTTCACCTCTGTCGAACATCCCCAAGCCAATGGACAAGCCGAAGCGGCCAACAAAGTCATATTGGCCGGATTAAAGCGGAGGCTACAAGAAGCAAAGGGAGCTTGGGCCGAGGAACTACCACAAGTCCTATGGGCATACCGAACAACACCCCATTCTACTACAAACGAATCACCATTCCGACTAGCATACGGAGTGGAGGCAAGGATTCCAATAGAAATCGAAGAAGGATCTCCCCGAGTAGTCCACTACAATGAACAAGCAAACTCCCAACTTCAGAGCGAAGAGCTCGACTTGTTACCCGAAATCCAAGAAAGAGCTCGGATCAGGGAAGAAGCTCTAAAGCGACGAATGGCCTCCAGATATAATCAAAAGGTAGTACCGAGAAGTTTCGCAGAGAATGATCTCATCCTAATCAGAAATGATATTGGAACAACTCGACCCGAAGAAGGAAAGCTGGCAGCAAACTAGAAAGGACCTTACCGAGTCATTGAAGTACTGGGGAAGGGCTACTACAGACTGTCCGAGCTTGATGGACGGGAGCTTTCTCGATCATGGCACGCCTGCAACCTAAGAAGGTACTACAGTTAGGAAAGGTAAAGGATCTCACTAAATGGATGCGCTCTTTTTCCTGAAAAGGTTTTTTTTTAATGAGGCACCATGTCGAGACCTAGGAACAAGGGAATTCCCACATGTATATATTTGCATTTTTTCTTTGAATAAAGTTTATTTAGATATTCTACACGATTCCAAGACGCATTAATCTGAAGTATTCATCGTCCGATTATAAAGCAACAGGTCGGCAGAAAGTGAAAAACAAATTCACTGCGCGACCATGATAAAGACAATCATCCGATAAAGGTGAAAATGCGATTCACCCAAAGGACGATCTAAAGACGCCAACCATTTTCTACAAATCGGCAAAGATGAACACAAAATAATGTAAGAAGTTATCGAAAGCAATCCAAAAAAGAACCTGACAA
This sequence comes from Arachis stenosperma, assembly GCF_014773155.1. Lineage (NCBI taxonomy): Eukaryota > Viridiplantae > Streptophyta > Magnoliopsida > Fabales > Fabaceae > Arachis > Arachis stenosperma. Next base: position 105,600,240 of record NC_080377.1, on the reverse strand, counting down.
GGTCTTACGGATAGCTAATATAATAACTTAAAAGACTGGCCGACATTCAGAAATCAGACCAAGTCAACCCAAGTTATAAGTAAACCCTGGAAAGAGGTCTGGCCAACCCTATTAAAGAGGATTACTTTAACTTAGAAGGGCCTGACATAGCAAAGTCAGCCCAAAACTAAAAAGTTATACAAGTAGTCCCTGAAAGAGATCTGACAAAGATCCAAGAAAGATGACTACGAAGAATAACTTAAAGGAGACCGACATAACCAAATCGGACTCCTACCATCAAAAAGTTATACAAGTAGTCCCTGAAAGAGATCTGACAATGATCCAAGAAAGAGGACTATGAAAAATAACTTAAAGGAGACCGACATAACCAAATTGGACTCCTACCATTAAAAAGTTATCAAAGTAATCCCTGAAAGAGATCTGACACCCAAGAAAGAGGATTACAAAAATAACTTAAAGGAGACCGACATAACCAAATCGGACTTCTACCATTAAAAAGTTATCAAAGTAATCCCTGAAAGAGATCTGACAAAGATCCAAGAAAGAGGACTACGAAAAATAACTTAAAGGAGACCGACATAACCAAATCGGACTCCTACCATTAAAAAGTTATCAAAATAATCCCTGAAAGAGATCTGACAAAGATCCAAGAAAGAGGATTACAGAAATAACTTAAAGGAGACCGACATAACCAAATCGGACTCCTACCATTAAAAAAGTTATACAAGTAGTCCCTGAAAGAGATCTGACAAAGATCCAAGAAAGAGGACTACGAAAAATAACTTAAAGGAGACCGACATAACCAAGTCGGACTCCTACCACTAAAAAGTTATCAACATAATCCCTGAAAGAGACCGAGTAAAGGCCCAGAAAAGGGGATCACGAAAATAGCTTTTGAGGGGGAACAACATAAAGAAATCGGTCATAAGGCGCTAAAGAGCGAGGAAACCGAGAAACAAGTCGGACCCCCCACAGGCATGGCCTCAAAAAGATCCAAGTTACAAACGATAAAGCACGCAAACAACCTAAAGAGGCCAGAACAGCAAATTTCAACAGATACCATGCATAAAACGATAAAAGCTTTAAGAGGTCACCACAAAACCAACCTCGAAAGCTACTTTTGTTTTTCAAAAAAGAGTTGCAAGACAGACAACTAGAAGCGTCAAACAAAACAAATTTCAAAAAGCCCACAAACCGGGCTATTTACACAAAATATCCAGAAAAAGATCAGCTAAAGATCGGGAGCTTTCCCGGCAGCATCAATATGAGGAGAAGGAGGACGAGTCTGAAGGGGCATGGCATCTACGGTTCCATCATCCCGGTTCAGAATCTGGCAATCCGGATCAGATGTAACGGGAGGAACAGAGGAGGTCGACACCTTGAGAGAAGGCACCGGAGGAGGATCAATCTCTTCATCATCCTGGTCATCAGGGACAATCTTACCATCTCTCACGACGTTATCCAAGCTGATAAGAGTCAAGTCGGCATCAGGAGCAACAACTCGGAACTGCTCCATCAGGTTCTCGGAGGCAGCAGTTACACTACCCACAAGGTGACCCTGAAGCTCACCATAATTAACCCGAGCTGTTTCCAACTCCTCACGAAGACGCATCAATTCCCTATAAGCCAAGACATAGCTATCCTTATGTTTCAAAGCCATGTCTTCGGCCAGCTTCAGAGAAGCAGCAAGGGCAATAGAGCTGGCCTTCTCACCCTCCAGTTCCTTCTCCACCTTGGCCAACTTCACCTCCAACTCCTCCTTCAGACCCTTGATTTGATCAAACTCTGACTTGGCCTCCTCCATAAAAGATTTGGTAGCATGAACCGGAATCTCCTGAATTGTTCGAAAAATAGCCGCACCCATATGGGCCATCTTCACACTATTTTGGGTAATAAAATACAAATACTTTAACAGAGACACGTCGTCCATGGAAAGCCCACCATAGGGGGCAATTTGCTGGTCAACAAATTCAATGGCATCAAAGTCTGGAGCATCCAAGTTAAAGGGTTCGGATGTTTTTTGCTTTTTCAAAGGTGGGGCACCAGAAGCAACAGCAGAAGTTTGAGGAGGATCGACCCGATGAAACTGGGGAGTAGGAATTACTTTCCTCGGCCCAAGGGAACTCGGCACCGGGGGCTTCAGGGGGACCTGTGAAGATCCCTCGCCGGCTACCTTGGCCGAGATGTTCAGAGCAGCAGTTGCCTTTTTTGCCCTTTTGAAGGCCTTCATAGAGTCGTTATTCTTTGACATCTCTACAAAACACAAAAACAGTCACGATAAAGAGCTACAAAAGAGGAAGAAAAAGGAAATAAGTACAGAAACAAGTCAGACAAATACCCAAAACAGTCCGAACCAAGGATGGGTCATTCAAAAACCTTTTTGTATCAAGATGGGGCGGTTTCCCCCATAGATCCTCAAGAACAACAAAAAAAGCACACTTAACATCATCAAGCATCTCCCAAGTATAACGAGACACTCTCACATCCCTCTGCCACTCTAGAGGGAAAGAAGGCTCATCATTTTCGTCAAGAAAAAAGGGGCGGGCCCCCTCGACAGCACGAACCTTAAAGAAGTAATTCTTGAAATCCTTAAAGGACTCATCATACATAGCAAAAACTTTGTGGCCCTGGGCGGACCTGAAGGAAACCCAGGAAGCCTTCTTTTTTGAAGAACCGCCAGGCTTGGCAGAAACAAACAAATAAAGAAACAGAGTCTGGGAAGGTGTTAAATCTAGTTCATGGCAGAGAAGTTGAAAAATTTTAATAAAACCCCAGGAATTGGGGTGAAGCTGGGATGGAGCAATATTACACAACCACAACAGGTCGGTTTCAAAAGCAGTAAAAGGAAAAGTAACATTCAACTGGCTGAAAAAGTATTTATAGGCATAAAAGAAGGGACACTCCCTCTCAATGGAAGTCGAAAAGCAAACCCTCTCATCAGAATCAGGAGCAACAAGCTCGTAATCCCCCTCGCGAGCATTGTTACCACAAATCCTATGACGCTTCCTCAGCTCTGTGCAAAATTCAGCGTCCACAACGGAAACACACAACAAAACGAGGGAGTCCAGCCAATCGGACATCCCCTCGGGAACTCTGGAAGACATCTCTACAATGTTATTGCGAGAAGACATGAGGCCAACTAAATCCTATAAGTAAGAAAAGAAAATGAGGTTACTACAAACATCTCGGACAAAGGAGAAAACAACTCGGTCAAAACTTCTCAGGCAATGAAAAGCAAGAAAATGAAAACCCCAAGACACAAACCAATGTCCTCGGGAATCCTTTGGAGGCAGTAAGAAGGCAAGGTTTCCAGAAAAATAGTGTGAAGTTCGCATCCCAGCATTTTTTCAAACAAGAAAAAGACCTCAAACAAGCAAGCATTTTCAGAAGCATAAGTCATCACAGTGTACCAAACAAAAAAGCATTCCCAGAACATCAAAACGCGCCAAATTGCTAAAGGTATGAACTTTCTCAAAATCAGAAACAAAAACGATCAAGCAAAGCAAGGAACAAGATGCAGATTCTCTATCAGAAGCAACAACAAAACCCTAGAAAGCCAAGAAAAACACGTTTACAGCGACAAACAAACACAAGATCATGAAAAGGTTCAAACTTTCAAACATGCAAAATCAAAGCTTCACCAAAAAACTAAAAGTAAAGCCGCGAAAGAAGCAAGAAAGTTAGTACCAACCTAAAAAAGCAGCAGGCTTCGAGGAAGTTGAAGAGGAAAGGCGAAAATCTGGAATTGCTCTCTCAAAAGTAAAAGAGAAGACACGAGCAAAAGCAACGTCGCTGGGCTGAAACGCGGAAATGCAAAACTTCGAGCAGAGGCTTCAGAAAAACCAAACAAACGCCGCAACACGAAAAAAAAAGTTGAAAGCGAGAAAAATGCGAAGAAGTTACGAAAAGGGCGAAGGAGAGAAACCGTTTCTGGGTTTTCAAAATCAAGATAAAAAAGCCAAAGGGAAACGGGGCAATTAATGTTAAAATTAATGTAGACATTAAACCCTCGCACGTTTCCAAAGCGCCGATATAAAAGCGCGCGCTTTTAAGAAGAAAAACATTCTACATTCAAAAGCTTATACAAAAGGAATCGACAAAATACTTGAGTTCGGCTTCACCAAAGAAGGACCGAAGTCAAGGACTCGACCTCAAAAAAGAAGACCGAGCTCAAGCAGGGGCACTGTTCATACCCTGGGTCGAGCTATCCGACCTGGGATGATTGGAGATAAAGCAACCGACCTCCTCTGGTCAGACTATCCGACCTCTTTTCAAAGAGTTCGACCAAATCAACAGGAAAGCCCAATAAAGGGCCCAAATAGAGGAACACGACCCAAATCCTAAGGCAGCCCAAGCCTATAGAGATAAAGGCGGTTCCATTGAAGATACGCTGACCTTAACTCAAAGATAAAGATAAGATAAGATAACTAACTTATCTTATCCAAAAGGTCACATCTCACCATTATAAATACACTAGAGCACCCAGGTATAACTCATACTCTGATTCTACTTAATACCTGCTTAATACCCTTGCTAACTTAAGCATCGGAGTCCCTTGCAAGTACCCCCCACCCTCCGAGGACGAAGGATCAGCACCACCACCAAGTCCAACAAGTCGGATACACCAGCTCCGGCCACTGTACACCTATCGGGCACGTCGGCTCCGACCAACACAGAAGGTCTCGTCCGAGATCAACCTACAGTTTCAGGTGACCCTCGGAACATTGGCGCTGTTGCCGGGGAATCTGGAAGTCATCCCATTAACATGGCGGATGACCATGACAACGACCACGATTCAGGTTTGGAAGACAGAACGCCGCATAAAAACGCGGACACAATACTCAAAGATACTCCAGAAATCAATGGAGACAAAAATTCATCAAATCCAGGAATAAGAGAAGCACTTCAAAATCGATTGGAGCAACTCGAGAAAGAAGCCCAACATCAACGTGAAAAGGAAGAAGATCTACGCTGGGAGATAAGACGGCGCAGAGAACTAGAAGATAAGCTTGTAAAACTTGAAGCCGATCTTAAAACTAAAGCTACTCGATCATCCGCAGAAGATAGCTCTCAGAAAGATCAAGACCCATTCACCAGAGAAATTATGAAGACCAAAATTCCAAAAGATTTCAAGCTTCCCGATATGACTCTATATGACGGCACCTCGGACCCCAACCATCATCTCAGCAACTTCAGAAGTAGAATGTACCTCACAGATGCTTCAGATGCAGTCCGCTGCAAAGCCTTTCCAACAACTCTAACCAAGACAGCCATCAAATGGTTCGACAACCTACCTCCGAAATCCATCTCGAGTTTCGACGACCTGGCCAAGAAGTTCCTGGCCCGATTCTCCATACAAAAGGACAAAGCCAAACATGCGCCTAGCCTCCTAGGGATCAAACAAGGAGATCGAGAGAGCCTTCGCAACTACATGGAAAAGATTCAACAAAACATGCATGGACATACAAAGTCTACCAACAGAGGCCGCCATTATGGGCCTTATAAATGGCCTACGAGAAGGGCCATTTAGCCAATCTATATCAAAGAGATATCCTACATCCTTAGATGAAGTACAAGAACGGGCACAAAAATACATCAACATGGAGGAAAACTCTCGACTTGTCGAAGCCTCAAGGTTCGGCTCTACCTACCGAGATAAAGAATCCAAGAAAAAGGAAGATCGCTCCGGAGAAAAAATAAAAAAATATCATAACTATACTCCTCTTAGGGTATCCTTGGTAGATGTTTACAAAGAAGTCTGCCATACAGAGAAAATCCCTCCAGCTCGGCCACTTAAACGCAAAAGAGGAGGAGAAAATCGGAATGAATACTGCGAGTATCACCGACTTCGAGGGCATTCCACCAACGAATGCTTCGACTTCAAAAACGTCATAGAAAAACTAGTAACAGAAGGAAAGCTATATCGATTTTTGGCCAATCGGGATGACGAACCAAGAAAAAGAAGAAGGGATGAGGATGTTGGACGATCTGAACGATCACCTCGCACACCGGAAAGACATGTTCACGTAATACACGGCGGATTTGCCGGAGGAGGAATCTCCAAATCATCTCGAAAGCGACACCTCAAAGAAGTATACCACGTCGAAGGAAAAAAGAAAGTCCCAGACATCCCAGCAATCACGTTTACCAAGGAAGACACATCCGGAATCATCTCGGGACACGACGACCCCATGGTCATTACGATCATACTGGCAAACGCCAACCTTCACCGTACATTAATTGACCAGGGAAGCTCTGCAGACATCTTGTTCAAAACTGCCTTCGACAAACTCGGTCTAGATGAAAAAGAGCTAAGAGCATACCCAAACAGCCTGTTCGGACTAGGAGATGCCCTAGTTCAACCGCTGGGATACGTCTCGCTGCATACAACCTTCGGAAAGGGGAACCAGTCCCGAACACTCAAGATAGATTACATCGTGGTCGACGTAAGCTCAGCCTACAATGCCTTAATAGGTCGAACAACGTTAAATCAACTCGGAGCAATAGTTTCAACCCCATATTTATGTATGAAATTCCCAACTGCGGAAGGGATAGCTACGATAAAGGCAGATCAAAAAATGGCACGTCGCTGTTACAACGAAAGCCTAAACCTCCGAGGTGAAGGAGGAGAGTTTCACACAATCGAGCTCGGTGGAGTTCAGAGGCGAGAAGAACTCCGATCACAACCCGAAGGAGAAATAGAAAGAATCCAGATCGGAGACACCTCGGATAAAACAACTAATATTGGCATGATCCTGAAAGGAGACATGAAGGAATCGCTAATACGGTTCCTACGAGATAATATTGATCTCTTCGCATGGAAAGCTGTCGACATGCCAGGTATTGATCCCAAACTAATGAGCCACAAATTGGCAGTCTATCCGGGATCCCGGCCGGTACAACAAAGACGAAGAAAACTTGGATCATAACGAACTCAGGCTGTAGAAGAACAAGTACAAGCGCTACTTGAGGCCGGGTTCATAAGGGAAGTCAAATATCCACTATGGCTAGCAAACGTCGTCTTAGTGAAAAAGTCAAATGGGAAGTGGCGAATGTGCACCGACTACACCGACCTCAACAAAGCCTGCCCAAAAGACCCCTATCCACTCCCAAGCATCGACGCTCTAGTGGATGCTTCATCAGGATATAAGTATCTCTCATTCATGGACGTATATTCAGGGTACAACCAAATCCCCATGTATCCACCAGATCAAGAAAAAACCTCGTTCCTAACACCAAAAGCAAACTACTGTTACATCGTGATGCCTTTTGGTCTCAAGAACGCATGAGCTACTTATCAAAGGCTAATGAATAAAGTTTTCGCAGATCACATCGGAAAAATCATGGAAGTTTATGTAGACGATATGTTGATAAAGACACAAAGCGAAGATACATTGTTATCCGACCTGACTCAAGTGTTTTTTACTATCAGGAAACACAACATGCGGCTCAATCCCGCAAAATGCACCTTCGCAGTAGAAGCCGGCAAATTCTTGGGCTTCATGCTCACACAAAGGGGGATTGAAGCAAATCCAGACAAGTGTCAAGCCATACTCAACATGAAGAGCCCAACCTGTATCAAAGAAGTACAACAACTCAACGGAAGGTTGGCCGCTCTATCCCGATTCTTAGTAGGAGCTGCGATAAGATCTCTTCCATTCTATGCTACTTTAAGAAAGGGAAAACAGTTTGAATGGACGACAGAATGTGAGCAAGCCTTCCTAGACTTCAAGGAGTTCTTAGGACGGCCACCTATCCTATCTCGGCCACGAGAAGGAGAACCGCTCATATTATATCTCGCAGTAGGGAGCCGGGCAATAGCCTCAGCACTAGTCAGAGAAGACGAACATGGGCAAAAACCTGTCTACTTCATTAGCAAAGCACTACAGGGATCCGAGCTGAACTACCAGAAAATAGAAAAGTTTGCCTACGCTCTGATCCTCACATCCCGGCGGCTTCGCCCGTATTTCCAAGCGCATACCATTAAAGTTAGAACCAACCAACCCATAAAAGGAATATTGCAGAAAATAGATCTAGCAAGAAGAATCCTACAATGGGCAATCGAGTTGTCCGAATTCGATCTCCAATATGAGGTGCGTACAACGATCAAATCGCAACACCTGGCCGACTTCATCGCAGAATTCACAGACATCCCGGAAATCCCCATAGAATGGAACATATACGTAGACAGATCCTCGAATAAAACAGGAAGTGGTGCGGGTGTGATAGTTGAGAGCAACCAAGGAACTCAACTTGAGCTCTCCCTTAAATTCGGATTCCCGGCCTCAAACAACCAGGCAGAATACGAAGCACTATTAGCTGGTCTAAAGCTGGCTAGAGAGGTTGGAGCCCGGAAGCTCAACATCTACAGTGGCTCACAAGTCATCACCTCACAAATAACAGGAAACTACCAAGCCAAAGATCCGACCATGAAAAAATATTTGGATAAAACCAAAGAATAGCTCGGACAACTCGGGGAATATAGGATCCACCACATACCTCGTGAGCAAAATGCCCGAGCTGACGCCCTTTCAAAATTAGCCAGCACCAAACTAGGGGGCAACAACAGAAGCCTCATCCAAGAGGTATTACATAACCCGTCAATAGCGGAAGAAGAAAGAATCCTAGCCATAATAGGTCGGGATCAAGGATGGATGACCCCCATAATAAACTACCTCAAAACAGAAGAACTCCCTACAGATGAAAAGGAGGCAAAGAGGCTGAAAAGGGAGGCACAGTACTACACTATCATAAACAACACGCTGTACAAAAGAGGGATATCAACACCTTTACTAAAATGCGTACCAACTTCCAATACAAAGGAAGTCTTGGAGGAAGTACACAGTGGCATTTGTGGAAATCATCTCGGAGCACAAGCTCTCACCAAAAAGGTACTCCGGGCGAGATTCTATTGGCCAACTCTACAAAAGGAGGCTACAGAATTTGTAAGGACATGTCCACCATGCCAGAAGCATGCCAACTTTCACATTGCCCCACCAGAAAAGCTCATCAGTGTGACCTCACCCTGGCCATTTGCGAAATGGGAACTCGACCTACTCGGACCCTTCCCACAGGGGTCGGGACAAGTAAAATTCCTCATAGTAGGAGTAGACTATTTCATAAAATGGATCGAGGCAGAACCCCTAGCCAACGCCACCGCTCAAAGAAGCCGAAAATTCCTATATAGGAACATTATTACGAGATTCGGGGTACCATACTCCATCACCACGGACAACGGTACCCAATTTACAGAGGCAGGCTTCAGAAAACTGGTGGCCGACTTGAACATAAAACACCAGTTCACCTCTGTCGAACATTCCCAAGCCAATGGACAAGCCGAAGCGGCCAACAAAGTCATATTGGCCGGATTAAAGCGGAGGCTACAAGAAGCAAAGGGAGCTTGGGCCGAGGAACTACCACAAGTCCTATGGGCATACCGAACAACACCCCATTCTACTACAAACGACTCACCATTCCGACTAGCATACGGAGTGGAGGCAAGGATTCCAATAGAAATCGAAGAAGGATCTCCCCGAGTAGTCCACTACAATGAACAAGCAAACTCCCAACTTCAGAGCGAAGAGCTCGACTTGTTACCCGAAATCCAAGAAAGAGCTCGAATCAGGGAAGAAGCTCTAAAGCGACGAATGGCCTCCAGATATAATCAAAAGGTAGTACCGAGAAGTTTCGCAGAGAATGATCTCATCCTAATTAGAAATGATATTGGAACAACTCGACCCGAAGAAGGAAAGCTGGCAGCAAACTAGAAAGGACCTTACCGAGTCATTGAAGTACTGGGGAAGGGCTACTACAGACTGTCCGAGCTTGATGGACGGGAGCTTTCTCGATCATGGCATGCCTGCAACCTAAGAAGGTACTACAGTTAGGAAAGGTAAAGGATCTCACTAAATGGATGCGCTCTTTTTCCTGAAAAGGTTTTTTTTTAATGAGGCACCATGTCGAGACCTAGGAACAAGGGAATTCCCACATGTATATATTTGCATTTTTTCTTTGAATAAAGTTTATTTAGATATTCTACACGATTCCAAGACGCATTAATCTGAAGTATTCATCGTCCGTTTATAAAGCAACAGGTCGGCAGAAAGTGAAAAACAAATTCACTGCGCGACCATGATAAAGACAATCATCCGATAAAGGTGAAAACGCGATTCACCCAAAGGAAGATCTAAAGACGCCAACCATTTTCTACAAATCGGCAAAGATGAACACAAAATAATGTAAGAAGTTATCGAAAGCAATCCAAAAAAGAACCTGACAAGGTCTTACGGATAGCTAATATAATAACTTAAAAGACTAGCCGACATTCAGAAATTAGACCAAGTCAACCCAAGTTTTAAGTAAACCCTGGAAAGAGGTCTGGCCAACCCTATTAAAGAGGATTACTTTAACTTAGAAGGGCCTGACATAACAAAGTCAGCCCAAAACTAAAAAGTTATACAAGTAGTCCCTGAAAGAGATCTGACAAAGATCCAAGAAAGAGGACTACGAAGAATAACTTAAAGGAGACCGACATAACCAAATCGGACTCCTACCATCAAAAAGTTATACAAGTAGTCCCTGAAAGAGATCTGACAAAGATCCAAGAAAAAGGACTATGAAAAATAACTTAAAGGAGACCGACATAAGCAAATCGGACTCCTACCATTAAAAAGTTATCAAAGTAATCCCTGAAAGAGATCTGATACCCAAGAAAGAGGATTACAAAAATAACTTAAAGGAGACCGACATAACCAAATCGGACTCCTACCATTAAAAAGTTATCAAAGTAATCCCTGAAAGAGATCTGACAAAGATCCAAGAAAGAGGACTACGAAAAATAACTTAAAGGAGACCGACATAACCAAATCGGACTCCTACCATTAAAAAGTTATCAAAATAATCCCTGAAAGAGATCTGACAAAGATCCAAGAAAGATGATTACATAAATAACTTAAAGGAGACCGACATAACCAAATCGGACTCCTACCATTAAAAAAGTTATACAAGTAGTCCCTGAAAGAGATCTGACAAAGATCCAAGAAAGAGGACTACGAAAAATAACTTAAAGGAGACCGACATAACCAAGTCGGACTCCTACCACTAAAAAGTTATCAACATAATCCCTGAAAGAGACCGAGTAAAGGCCCAGAAAAGGGGATCACGAAAATAGCTTTTGAGGGGGAACAACATAAAGAAATCGGTCATAAGGCGCTAAAGAGCGAGGAAACCGAGAAACAAGTCGGACCCCCCACAGGCATGGCCTCAAAAAGATCCAAGTTACAAACGATAAAGCACGCAAACAACCTAAAGAGGCCAGAACAGCAAATTTCAACAGATACCATGCATAAAACGATAAAAGCTTCAAGAGGTCACCACAAAACCAACCTCGAAAGCTACTTTTGTTTTTCAAAAAAGAGTTGCAAGACAGACAACTAGAAGCGTCAAACAAAACAAATTTCAAAAAGCCCACAAACCGGGCTATTTACACAAAATATCCAGAAAAAGATCAGCTAAAGATCGGGAGCTTTCCCGGCAGCATCAATATGAGGAGAAGGAGGACGAGTCTGAAGGGGCATGGCATCTACGATTCCATCATCCCGGTTCAGAATCTGGCAATCCGGATCAGATGTAACGGGAGGAACAGAGGAGGTCGACACCTTGAGAGAAGGCACCAGAGGAGGATCAATCTCTTCATCATCCTGGTCATCAGGGACAATCTTACCATCTCTCACGACGTTATCCAGGCTGATAAGAGTCAAGTCGGCATCAGGAGCAACAACTCGGAACTGCTCCATCAGGTTCTCGGAGGCAGCAGTTACACTACCCACAAGGTGACCCTGAAGCTCACCATAATTAACCCGAGCTGTTTCCAACTCCTCACGAAGACGCATCAATTCCCTATAAGCCAAGACATAGCTATCCTTATGTTTCAAAGCCATGTCTTCGGCCAGCTTCAGAGAAGCAGCAAGGGCAATAGAGCTGGCCTTCTCACCCTCCAGTTCCTTCTCCACCTTGGCCAACTTCACCTCCAACTCCTCCTTCAGACCCTTGATTTGATCAAACTTTGACTTGGCCTCCTCCATAAAAGATTTGGTAGCATGAACCGGAATCTCCTGAATTGTTCGAAAAATAGCCGCACCCATATGGGCCATCTTCACACTATTTTGGGTAATAAAATACAAATACTTTAACAGAGACACGTCGTCCATGGAAAGCCCACCATAGGGGGCAATTTGCTGGTCAACAAATTCAATGGCATCAAAGTCTGGAGCATCCAAGTTAAAGGGTTCGGATGTTTTTTGCTTTTTCAAAGGTGGGGCACCAGAAGCAACAGCAGAAGTTTGAGGAGGATCGACTCGATGAAACTGGGGAGTAGGAATTACTTTCCTCGGCCCAAGGGAACTCGGCACCGGGGGCTTCAGGGGGACCTGTGAAGATCCCTCGCCGGCCACCTTGGCCGAGATGTTCAGAGCAGCAGTTGCCTTTTTTGCCCTTTTGAAGGCCTTCATAGAGTCGTTATTCTTTGACATCTCTACAAAACACAAAAATAGTCACGATAAAGAGCTACAAAAGAGGAAGAAAAAGGAAATAAGTACAGAAATAAGTCACACAAATACCCAAAACAGTCCGAACCAAGGATGGGTCATTCAAAAACCTTTTTGTATCAAGATGGGGCGGTTTCCCCCATAGATCCTCAAGAACAAAAAAAAAAGCACACTCAACATCAAGCATCTCCCAAGTATAACGAGACACTCTCACATCCCTCTGCCACTCTAGAGGGAAAGAAGGCTCATCATTTTCGTCAAGAAAAAAGGGGCGGGCCCCCTCGACAGCACGAACCTTAAAGAAGTAATTCTTGAAATCCTTAAAGGACTCATCATACATAGCAAAAACTTTGTGGCCCTGGGCGGACCTGAAGGAAACCCAGGAAGCCTTCTTTTTTGAAGAACCGCCAGGCTTGGCAGAAACAAACAAATAAAGAAACAGAGTCTGGGAAGGTGTTAAATCTAGTTCATGGCAGAGAAGTTGAAAAATTTTAATAAAACCCCATGAATTGGGGTGAAGCTGGGATGGAGCAATATTACACGACCACAACAGGTCGGTTTCAAAAGCAGTAAAAGGAAAAGTAACATTCAACTGGCTGAAAAAGTATTCATAGGCATAAAAGAAGGGACGCTCCCTCTCAATGGAAGTCGAAAAGCAAACCCTCTCATCAGAATCAGGAGCAACAAGCTCGTAATCCCCCTCGCGAGCATTGTTACCACAAATCCTATGACGCTTCCTCAGCTCTGTGCAAAATTCAGCGTCCACAACGGAAACACACAACAAAACGAGGGAGTCCAGCCAATCGGACATCCCCTTGGGAACTCTGGAAGACATCTCTACAATGTTATTGCGAGAAGACATGAGGCCAACTAAATCCTACAAGTAAGAAAAGAAAATGAGGTTACTACAAACATCTCGGACAAAGGAGAAAACAACTCGGTCAAAACTTCTCAAGCAATGAAAAGCAAGAAAAGGAAAACCCCAAGACTCAAATCAATGTCCTGGGGAATCCTTTGGAGGCAGTAACAAGGCAAGGTTTCCAGAAAAATAGTGTGAAGTTCGCATCCCAGCATTTTTTCAAACAAGAAAAAGACCTCAAACAAGCAAGCATTTTCAGAAGCATAAGTCATCACAGTGTACCAAACAAAAAAGCATTCCCAGAACATCAAAATGTGCCAAAATGCTAAAGGTATGAACTTTCTCAAAATCAGAAACAAAAACGATCAAGCAAAGCAAGGAACAAGATGCAGATTCTCTATCAGAAGCAACAACAAAACCCTAGAAAGCCAAGAAAAACACGTTTACAGCGACAAACAAACACAAGATCATGAAAAGGTTCAAACTTTCAAACATGCAAAATCAAAGCTTCACCAAAAAACTAAAAGTAAAGCCGCGAAAGAAGCAAGAAAGTTAGTACCAACCTGAAAAAGCAGCAGGCTTCGAGGAAGTTGAAGAGGAAAGGCGAAAATCTGGAATTGCTCTCTCAAAAGTAAAAGAGAAGACACGAGCAAAAGCAACGTCGCTGGGCTGAAACGCGGAAATGCAAAACTTCGAGCAGAGGCTTCAGAAAAACCAAACAAACGCCGCAACACGAAAAAAAAGTTGAAAGCGAGAAAAATGCGAAGAAGTTACGAAAAGGGCGAAGGAGAGAAACCGTTTCTGGGTTTTCAAAATCAAGATAAAAAAGCCAAAGGGAAACGGGGCAATTAATGTTAAAATTAATGTAGACATTAAACCCTCGCACGTTTCCAAAGCGCCGATATAAAAGCGCGCGCTTTTAAGAAGAAAAACATTCTACATTCAAAAGCTTATACAAAAGGAATCGACAAAATACTTGAGTTTGGCTTCACCAAAGAAGGACCGAAGTCAAGGACTCAACCTCAAAAAAGAAGACCGAGCTCAAGCAGGGGCACTGTTCATACCCTGGGTCGAGCTATCCGACCTGGGATGATTGGAGATAAAGCAACCGACCTCCTCTGGTCAGACTATCCGACCTCTTTTCAAAGAGTTCGACCAAATCGACAGGAAAGCCCAATAAAGGGCCCAAATAGAGGAACACGACCCAAATCCTAAGGCAGCCCAAGCCTATAGAGATAAAGGCGGTTCCATTGAAGATACGCTGACCTTAACTCAAAGATAAAGATAAGATAAGATAACTAACTTATCTTATCCAAAAGGTCACATCTCACCATTATAAATACACTGGAGCACCCAGGTATAACTCATACTCTGATTCTACTTAATACCTGATTAATACCCTTGCTAACTTAAGCATCGGAGTCCCTTGCAGGTACCCCCCACCCTCCGGGGACGAAGGATCAGCACCACCACCAAGTCCAACAAGTCGGATACACCAGCTCCGGTCGCTGTACACCTACCGGACACGTCGGCTCCGACCAACACAGAAGGTCTCGTCCGAGATCGACCTACAGTTTCAGGTGACCCTCGGAACAATTAGGATTAGTTATAAAAGGGGGATTCCATTAGGGAATTCAATAGCAATTTACATTCCGCATTCCATGAGCAACTAAACCTCCACTGTTAAGGTTATGAGCTCTGTCTGTTGTATGGATTGATACTATTATTTTTCTATTTTAATTTATGTTTTGATTTATATTTCAATAATTGTTTTCGTTCTTTATTTTATGAATTTGGGTGGAACGGAAGTATGACCCATGTTCTAATTGAGTTCTTGTATAACTTGGAAAAACTCTTTACTTGAACAACAGCTTGAAAACATATTATCCTGAATTTCTAATTGTTTGTATTTAACGGGTTACGTGACATATAATCCCCTTATTTTTGGATAATTAGGATTCTTGTGGCATATAAACTGGAATTTGATCATCACCCTCTAATTGGAATTAATTGACCAAGGAATTGGCAGTTGATGAATTTTAGAGGAGACTAGGAAGGTCTAAGGAATTAGGGTCTAGTCACAAATAGTTAGCCATGAATTAAATCTTGCATGATTAAAATAGTTAGTAAGAAAAGTCAATCCAGAAAATAGATAACTCTGAAACCTTAACTATTTTCTCCCATATTTTATTTTCAACTTATTTACTTGCGTACCTGCCTTCTGATGTTTTGGAGTCACTTTCAACTTAAACCTTTTGAACATCTCAAAACCATTTTCTGCTTCCCTAACTAAGCCAATCATTTAACCATTGTTGCTTAGTCCATTAATCCTCGTGGGATCGACCCTCACTCACCTGAGGTATTACTTGGTACGACCCGGTGCACTTGGCGTTAGTCTGTGGTTGTAAATTACCGCACCAAGTTTTTGGCACCGTTGCTGGGAATTGATAGTGATTAACAACTATTAGGTGTTTGATTGCTTAGATTAGGCGTTTTATTTTTAATTTTATTAAAATCTATTTTTTAATATTTTCAAAAAAAATTTAAATAAATAAATAGCACCAATATTTTTCTTAATTTCTGAAATTAAGTTTGGTGTTTCCTAGTTGGTTTTATTTTAATTCTTAGAACCCTGTTCTTTCTTCTTTGCTTTCCTGTTTACCACATGGTGCGTTTAATCCTTTTTGGTGTTTTGTGCGAAGGAAAAATAATGGAGAGAGATCACATGGGTTACTACTCACACCCGAGTAGTGATTCATATTATGGTGGATGGAGGAACTACCCAAATTTTGGTTGGCAAAGTCAAAACCAAAGAATCTTCAGTGCTCCATATTCATATCAAGAACCACCATCTCCATATTCATACCAAGAACCGCCACCTCTCTATCCATATCAAGAACCATCAGCCTTCTACCCATATCAAGAGCCACCATCTCCCTATTCATCTCAAATACCATCAGATCTTGAGCTCCTCATGAAAGAATTCCTACATGATATAAAGACGAGTGTAAAAAATGTAGAGAATTATGTGCAGATGATGATCAAGAACCAAAAAGAGGAACAAGCAAATTCCTTCCTAAGAGATACAATGCAAGATCCTATGGAAGAAAGTGAGGAAACCAATCAAAAGAGTTTATACTCCAGTGAATTCGAGAACTTTCCACCCTCACATATGGAAGAAGAGGAAGATGCACAACCTCCCATGCCCTTGGTAAGCAATGAAGAAGAGATTGAATTAGAATAACGCTACCACAAGGAAGAGGTTGAAATTGAGAAAGCTTACAAAGAGGTAGATGAATTCAAAGAAGAACACAAGGGAGTGGAGCTTGCAAGACCTCTTCCAAAGCCATCACCATCCAATACAACATTCAAGTGGGTAAAATTTCTATCCTTAACCTTTACTTTCCCACTTGAATATGGGCTACTAGAGACGGATGGTCAACTTAGAGCACTTTGTGGCATTAAGAGTAAGAGTAAGAGGAAGATGGTTAGTGGCAAGAGTTGTCAAGCAAGGTTCAATATGGTTGCATGCTCCAAATTAAAATGCAAGGATTGGTGTAGAGCTCCATTAAATAGGTCTAGAAGGTTGTTTGGATGTCTCTGTGAGAATTCAGATTGCTTGCCACCTGGTGGGAACAATGGTGATCCACAAGAAGACGGATGTAAAAGTAAGGTTTGGGACTCTGGGATTCATTCCCACAATCAACACTCTTGGGGCCTTGTCACTTACTTCAACTTGCTCGAAGGCATTATGCACCTAGCTTGGAATCCCGATGGCCATTGGAATTACAAACATTGGTGGAGATTCCTGGATTAGTACAAGCACAAGCCACCATGACAAGGAGCTCACCACATGTCCAACTTAAGGACTTTAACTAAAAGTGCTTGGTGGGAGACAACCCATGGTGGTATGATCGTTCCTTTTCATTCTTAGTTGTTTTTCGTAGTAGTAGTTTTCTTACTTATTTGATTTTTATTGAGTTCTTACTAATTTTCTGATCATGCAGCTATTTTAGAACAAGAACCGAAAAAAAAGAGAAGAGGAGCACATGACGCGCAAGCGTCGCTGACGTGTACGCGTCATATGCATGTGCATGAAAAATAAAATTTGATAGAGAGTTGAGCGGGAGTAGTGCTGGAATCACAAGCCGCATCACGCGTACGCGTAACCCACGCGTGCGCGTCGTTTGCACTTTTCGCCTTCCACGCGTGCACGTCAGTGACGCATATGCGTGACCTTGAAATTCGATGTAAATATGTGTTTGGGCAGAGAGTTGTGCTGGTTTGGGGCTGAAAGTGTGCTAGACGCACAAAATTGACCACGCGTACACGTCCCTGACGCGTGCGCGTCAATTGCACAAATGTTCATCCACACGTGCGCGTGCAAGATGCGCACGCGTCGTATGAAAATAATGGTGCCCAAGCCACATGAACAGTGAGTTGTGCATGCGCGCGGCTGCCTTCGTGGGAATCGCACAAAACCAAGGGCACGCGAACGCGTGCCTGACGCTTACGCGTCATTAAGAAAATTTCGCGTGCTGCACGCGTACGCGTTGCCTGCGCCGCACAACTAGACTAGTTCGCTGCCCAGTTTTAATTTTCTTTTCCCCTCCCCCAATCCTAATTCTCTCTTGTTTTTTTATCCTTTTCTTTTTCTTTCATCATAATATTTGTCTCCTTCTATTTTCAGTTCTTCTTTGCTTAAGGACAAGCAAACTTTTAAGTTTGGTGTTGACGCTTCGCTTAAGGGTTTTCTGTTTATTCCTATGGCACCAAAAGGGAGGCGAATCATCTTCACTGAGGAGCACAACCTAAAGAATAAAGCGACCGCCAGGATAACTAAGGTGGTTGAGTTTCTTTCATTTTTATTCCTCCCCTCTTTTTCTATGTTATGTTCCGGTTTTCTACTATTTTGCTTTATTTGTTGCATCCTTTATTAGTTAGAATCCTAGGACTAGTTTAGCTTTCTCTTAATTGCTTTAATTCTGAAAAGATGTCTCATGTATTACCCACTGAGCTTGAATTCAAATAAAAAATACAGAAGTGATGTATTGCATGATAAATTGAGTTAATTTTAAGAGTAGTTTTATTTACTTAAATGTGGTGGTATTTTCTATAATTCTGAATGCATGACATGAACAGTGCATATTTAAATTTGAATCAAAGAATGTTGATGTACAAGGAACAGAAATTTAGAGAATTATTATGATTTCCCTGAAATTAATGAAAGTTTAATCCTTGAAGCAAAAGAAACAGCAAAAGAAAAATAAAAGCAAGGTCCAAGGCTCTGAGCATCAATGACTAGGGAGGTTAGACATGATTAAAAGCTCAAAGAGTTGTTTCCCTAGTCACATGCTTGTGGTGTTTCTGTGTTAAGTAATCCTTGAGACAAAACATTTAGAGTCGAGATCAATTGCAGAGTACGCCAAAGGCTTTGAGCACCACTGTCTGAGAGTAATTGAAAAAAAAAACGAAAAAAAATTTAATAATAATGAAAATATTTAGAACTTAAAGAAAGTTCCCTAGTTAAGTGCTTGTGGTGTTTCTGTGTCAAGTAATCATTGAGACAAAACATTTAAAGTCACGGTTAGGCTCAAGGTGCAAAGCACCAGAAAAAATTGCTGTGTTCAAGGATTAAATTGAGTTACAAAAGATAAGAGAACTCATAATATTATCCGGATTCTAATTCCGAATGACAATGACATCCTTCTGATTCAAAGGAGAGTGAGATGCCAAAACTATTCAGGATTGCAGTTGTAAACCCCACTATAAGAAGAGACATGAGCTTAATCAGACTCTCATTCTCATGCAAATTCACATCCTAAGCTTATATTAGTTCTGGTTGCTTGAAGACAAGCAACAATTCAAGTTTGGTGTTGTGATGCGTGAGCATCTTTTCTATCTTTTTCTAGTGAATTTGCATCTAATTTGTTGAGTTTAATAAAGAATTAATCATCTTTTAGCCAATATGGATGCTACTTTGAATTTTTTGCAATTTTGTGTATTTTAGGTAGCATTCGGCTGGATTTGATGGAGTTTCTACAGCACAAGAACAAAAGGAGATGGTAGCGAGGAGCGATGCGTATGCGTGACTGACGCGTGCGCGTGATTTGGAGCTTTCCATGGCAACGCGTGCGCGTGACTGACGCGTACGCGTGATTTGAAGATTTTTTCAGCGACGCGTACGCGTGACTGACGCGTGCGCGTGACTTGCGAAAAAGACCATCGATGCGTATGCGTGACTGACGCGTACGCGTGACATGCGCCACGTGCAGTTAATGTAGAAAATGCTGGGGGCTTTTTTTTGGGCTACTTTTGACCCAGTTTTCAGTCCAGAAAGTACAGATCAGAGGCTTCAGAGTGAAGGAATCAAGTGGTTCCCATCCATCAATTGAAGACTTGCTGGTTGCTATAATTATTTCTTATTTAAATTCAAATTTGATTTATAAAATAGGAAAAGATATGATTTTAATTTTAGATTTTTAAATTAATTAGGATTAGTTATAAAAGGGGGATTCCATTAGGGAATTCAATAGCAATTTACATTCCACATTCCATGAGCAACTAAACCTCTACTGTTAAGGTTAGGAGCCTTGTCTATTGTATGGATTGATACTATTATTTTTCTATTTTAATTCATGTTTTGATTTATATTTCAATAATTGTTTTCGTTCTTTATTTTATGAATTTGGGTGGAACGGAAGTATGACCCATGTTCTAATTGAGTTCTTGTATAACTTGGAAAAGCTCTTTAGTTGAACAACAACTTGAAAACATATTATCCTAAATTTCTAATTGTTTGTATTTAACAGGATACGTGACATATAATCCCCTTATTTTTGGATAATTAGGATTCTTGTGACATATAAACTGGAATTTGATCATCACCCTCTAATTGGAATTAATTGACCAAGGAATTTGCAGTTGATGAATTTTAGAGGAGACTAGGAAGGTCTAAGGAATTAACGTCTAGTCACAAATAGTTAGCCATGAATTAAATCTTGCATGATTAAAATAGTTAGTAAGAAAAGTCAATCCAGAAAATAGATAACTCTGAAGTCTTAACTATTTTCTCCCATATTTTATTTTCAACTTATTTACTTGCGTACCTGCCTTCTGATGTTTTGGAGTCACTTTCAACTTAAACCTTTTGAACATCTTAAAACCATTTTCTGCTTGCCTAACTAAGCCAATCATTTAACCATTGTTGCTTAGTCCATCAATCCTCGTGGGATCGACCCTCACTCACGTGAGGTATTACTTGATACGACCCGATGCACTTGCCGGTTAGTCTGTGGTTGTAAATTACCACACCAAGGACCAACACCGCCTCCCACTCCAATAAGTCAGACGCGGCAGCCTTGACCAATCCAGAAGATCTCATTTGAGATCGACCTTTCAGTTTCAGGTAACCCTCGGAATATTGGCGCCGTTGCTGGGGACCTGAAAGTCATCCCATCGTCATGGCAAACAACCCTGCCAACAACCATAACTCTGGATTAGAAGAAGGAACGGCAACTAAGAACACAGATGCGACACCAACCTCCCCAAAGGACACACACCAATCCAAGGGAGACAAGCAACCTTAGAACATAGAAATTTTAGATGCCATCCATGAACAGCAGGGTCACCTCAAACAGCTCAAACAAGAAACATCAGCGAGAAGCCGTGCGAGATCTCTGGAGAGAATTGAGACGGCGTCGAGAACTGAAATACAAGCTCCTAAAACTCGAAGCCGACCTTAAAACTAAAGCCACTCAATCCGACCGCGAAGATAGTCCTCACAAGGACCAAGACCTGTTCACAAAGGAAATCATGAAAGCTAAAGTTCCGAAAGACTTCAAAGCTCCTGACATGACCCCATACGATGGTACGTCCGACCTGAGCCATCATCTCAGAAACTTTAGAAGTCGGATGTACCTCACAGATGCCTCAGACTCAACCCGTTGCAAGGCCTTCCTGACCACTCTGACCATGATGTCAATAAAGTGGTTCGATAGCCTGCCACCAAGATCAATTACAAGCTTCGATGACCTCGCAAGAAGTTCCTAACCAGGTTCTCCATCTAGAAGGACAAAAACAGACATGCTCCAAGCCTACTAGTAATTAAACAAGGAGATCGGAAAAGCTTCCGCAGCTACATGGAGAGATTCAATAAAGCATGCCTTGATATACAGAATCTCCCTACAGAAGCGGCAATTATGGGGCTCATCAACGGTCTACACGACGGAACCTTTAGCCACTTCATATCCAAGAAGCATCCGACATCTCTGAACGAGGTACAAGAACGAACCGAAAAGTATATCAACATGGAGGAGAACTCTCGATTAGGAGAAAACTCCAAAACTGGATTCTCCTACCCACCTCGGGATAAGGATAAAGATTCCAGGAAAAAAGAAGATCAATCTGCAGAGAAGCCCAGGAAATACAATAATTACACCCCTCTTCGAGTATACTTTGTGGATGTCTATCGGGAGATATACAACACAGTAAAAATCCAACCTCCTCGCCCGATTAAACACAAAAGGGGAGGACGTCAGACCGAATACTGTGAATACCATAAGATCTACGGACATCCCCCAATGAATGCTACGACTTGAAGAATGTCATAGAAAAATTGGCTCGAGAAGGAAGACTAGACCGATTCCTGGCCAACAGAACTGACGAGCCAAAAAAGAGGAGAAAGGATGAAGAGGAGGGGCGAGCTGAACGACCTCCTCACACCCCAGAAAGACATGTTCATATGATCAACGGAGGATTTGCAGGAGGAGAAATCTCCAAATCATCCCAAAAAAGACACCTCAAAGAGGTATATCATCTCGGGGAAGGGGCTAGGTCATCTGACCTCCCCACTATCACCTTCACTAAAGAAGACGCCACGGGTATCATCCCCGAGCATGATGACCTCGTAGTCATTACCATCATACTCGCCAATGCCAATCTCCACCAAACACTGGTCGACCAAGGAAGCTTGAAGAACGAAAATCTCGCGTGATCTAGAATTTCCACAAATAAATTCCCGTTGTAAGTATAGCTTCTAAACCGACAAGAATTCCTTTCTTACAAAAGTTTTGGTTGTCACAAGTAACAAAACCCAATAAAATTTATAAACTGAAGTATTCAAACCTCGGGTCGTCTTCTCAAGGAATTGCAGGGAAGTATGATTTATGATGAGCGGATAATTTATACGCTTTTGGCATTGTTTTTAGGTAGTTTTTAGTAAATTCAAGCTACTTTTAGGGATGTTTTCATTAGTTTTTATGTTAAATTCACATTTCTGGACTTTACTATGAGTTTGTGTGTTTTTCTGTGATTTCAGGTAATTTCTGGCTGAAATTGAGGGACTTGAGCAAAACTCTGAAAAAGGCTGACAAAAGGACTGCTGATGCTGTTGGAATCTGACCTCCCTGCACTCGAAATGGATTTTCTGGAGCTACAGAACTCCAAATGGCGCGCTCTCAACGGCATTGGAAAGTAGACATCCAGAGCTTTCCAGCAATATATAATAGTCCATACTTTATTCGGAAATTGACGACGTAACTTGGCGTTGAACGCCAAGTACATGCTGTTGTCTGGAGTTAAACGCCAGAAACACGTCACGATCCGGAGTTGAACGCCCAAAACACGTTATAACTTGGAGTTCAACTCCAAGAAAAGCCTCAGCTGGTGGATAGATCAAGCTCAGCCCAAGCATACACCAAGTGGGCCCCGGAAGTGGATTTATGCATCAATTACTTACTCATGTAAACCCTAGTAGCTAGTCTAGTATAAATAGGATGATTTACTATTGTTATGAGAATCTTTTGATAGTTTAATCTTTTGACTGTTTAGCCTTTGATTATTCGGTCTCTTGATCATTCAAGGGGGCTGGCCATTCGGCCATGCCTGAACCTTTCACTTATGTATTTTCAACGGTGGAGTTTCTGCACACCATAGATTAAGGGTGTGGAGCTCTGCTGTACCTCAAGTTTCAATACAATTACTATTACTTTCTATTCAATTCTCTTTTATTCTTATTCCAAGATATACGTTGCACAACACTTTGATGAATGTGATGATCCGTGACACTCATCATCATTCTCACCTATGAACGCGCGTGATTGACAACCACTTCCGTTCTACTTTAGGCCGGGCGCATATCTCTTAGATTCCCCAACAGAATCTTCGTGGTATAAGTTAGATAGATGGCGGCATTCATGAGGATCCGGAAAGTCTAAACCTTGTCTATGGTATTCCGAGTAGGATTCTGGGATTGAATGACTGTGACGAGCTTCAAACTCCTGAAGGCTGGGCGTGATGACAAACGCAAAAGAATCAAGGGATTCTATTCCAACCTGATTGAGAACCAACAGATGATTAGCCGTGCTGTGACAGAGCATAGGAACGTTTTCACTGAGAGGATGGGATGTAGCCATTGACAACGGTGATGCCCTACATACAGCTTGCCATGGAAAGGAGTAAGAAGGATTGGATGAAAGCAATAAGAAAGTAGAGATTCGAAAGGATTTTAGCATCTCCACACGCCTATCTGAAATTCCCACTATTGATTTACATAAGTATTTCTATCCCTTTTTATTTTCTGTTTACTATTAATTTTCGAAATCCATAAACCAATTTAATCTGCCTAACTGAGAGTTACAAGATGACCATAGCTTGCTTCATACCAACAATCTCTGTGGGATCGACCCTTACTCGCGTAAGGTTTATTACTTGGACGACCCAGTACACTTGCTGGTTAAGTTGAACGGAGTTGTGTCCACACATAGGTGAAAAAGCAATGATTTTTACAAAATACAATAACAAAGGAATCACAATTTCATCCACCAATTTATTATTGGTTATGAAAAATAGTATTTTTGGGTTTTTGAAATAAGGAACAAGTAATTTAAATGACAGAAAAATTAAATTAATAATTATAAAAACTCTTGGCAAGGTATGCAAATTAGAAGTCCTATCCTAGTTATCCTTATCAATGGTGATGAGAATTATATTCATGCTCCCACTCAGTCAACCTCTAACTATGAAGGTAAGTCAAGTGGATAAATCAATTTAACACCTAAAGTCCTAGTCAACTCCTAAGGAAAGACTAGAGTTATAGGAATCTAAATCAATCAGCAAAGATAACAATTATCAATCACGATGAGTTTGACAACTCAAGAGTCACCAATGAATCAACCAGAACCAAGAATATAGAAAACTAAATAAAAATCATATATCTAAAATTCCTCAAATTGCATTAATAAAAGAAATCAAATCTAACATGGAGTTCATAAACCAATATTAACAAAGTAAAATAAAATAATAGAATAAATAAAAGTAGAAGAGAAATTGAAGTAAAGGAATATTGAACCTGTGATGAAGAAGAAATAAATCCTAAATCCTAAAACCTAAGAGAGAGGAGAGAGCCCCTCTCTCTAAAAACTACATCTAAATTATGAAAAGTGAAATTATCAGTCATCCCTCCAACGCAACTAGAACCGCATTATTTGGACCTCTGTATCTCAAGTTATGACTGTTTGAGTGCGAAGAGGTCAGGTTGGATAGCTTAGCAACTTCTTCAATTTCTTGTATTATTCCTTCCACTTTTGCATGCTTCCTTTCCATCCTCTAAGTCATTCCTGCCCTGTAATCTGTAAAATTACTTAACACACATATCAAGGCATCAAATGGTAATAAGAGAGGATTAATAATTAGCAAATCTAAGGCCAAAGAAGCATGTTTTCAATCATAGCACAAATTCTAGGAAGGAATTGTAAAACCATGCAGTTAGTATGAATAAGTGTATGAAAGATTGATAAAATCCACTCAATTAAGCAGAAGATAAACCATAAAATAGGCGAGACTTAAGAGGTCCAAGTCGGAGATACTCAAGATAAAACAACAAACATTGGCGCGAACTTAAAAGGAGACCAAAAAGAGCTACTGATAAAGTTCCTAAAGGATAATTCCGACCTCTTCGCATGGAAAGCAGCGGACATGCCTGGCATAGACCCCAGATTAATGTGCCACAGGCTAGCAGTGTACCCTGGATCTCGGCCAGCACATCAGAAGTGCAGAAAGCTTGATCTAGAGGGATAAACAAGTTGTGGAGGAGCAAGTACAAGCCTTACTAGAAGCAGGGTTCATAAGGGAGGTCAAATACGCACGTGGTTGGCCGTCGTGGTATTGGTCAAAAAGCCAAATGGAAAGTGGCGAATGTGTGTTGACTACACCGATCTCAATAAAGCCTGCCTAAAAGATCCCTACCTCCTCCCGAATATCGACACCCTAGTCGATGCCTCATCTAGATACAAGTACCTCTCCTTCATGGACGCCTACTCAAGATACAACCAGATCTCGATGCATCAACCCGACCAGGAAAAAACCTCGTTCCTAACCCCAAAAGCAAACTATTGCTATGTAGTTATTCCGTTTGGGCTCAAGAACGCGGGGACCACATATTAGAGGTTGATAAACAAAGTATTCGCCGATCACGTCGGGAAGCTGATGGAAGTCTACGTGGACGACATGCTGGTGAAAACACTGTAGAACCTATGCACAATTACTCAAGAGGGGGGGTGAATTGAGTATTGCAACAACAATGAATCTTTTTGCGAAAGTTAAAGACAATATACAAAAGTGTTATTGTACTAGTATTTTTCCAAGAGCTTAACTCAATTGCTAAGCATTTATAAGGAGCTTTTACTTTCCAATAGACACTAACTCAAATAAATTGATCAAGCTTTTCACCAATCGGACTTAAGTTACTCCTTAAGTACTTACGAAGCTACTTTTCGATCACAATTTATTTGCTCAAAGGTAAAAGACAATAATATTGAAGAGATGAGTTTGGAGAGATGCAAACGCTATTTAGAGTGGTTCGGCACAATCCTTGTCCTACGTCCACTTTCTTTCTCAATCGCAATTGAGAAGTTCCACTATTGCCAAGCTTCAAGGTGCTCGCGCAAAACCTTTTACAATCCGAGTCCTTAGTTTCTAACACCTCACGGTATATGATCACCACTCGTATACTAACCCACTCCACTTAGAGATACCTTCTCTAAGATTTTCCTTGAGTACTTAGTATACCTCTTTGGTATCCTCACCGACTATAGTGTTTATAACTCTTGACTCAACCTTGGAGATCACACTCCAATTTACAAAGTGTACAAGAAAACAATTCTCAAAGAATTGTTGAGATGAAATGAGTACTCTCTAGAAGAGTGTATGATTACAAGTTTAGCACGATTGAACCAATTGATATTGCTCTCTCAAATTGTGTATTATAACACCTTAAAAAAATGTGTAGAATGAAAGAATATGAACAATATAGTTTGCAAAAAATCAAAAATCACTGAAATAAGGCTTCAATCCATCTATTTATAGACTCCCCAAACCTTAGAAACGTTGGGGAGTTAATGGGATGGAGCCTTTTTGTCAAAACTAGCCGTTTTTTATGTTTTTGAATTATTTGCATCGATGCATAACACTTTGCATCGATGCAAATGTGTCTTTGAAGCTGAAATTTGAATTTTCAGCTAGGTTGCATCGATGCAAACATCTTTGCATCGATTCAACAAGTCGTCGCATGCTTTGCATCGATGCAAGATGAGTGTGCATCGATGCAAACCTTAAGGAATGGCTTAAAATCACTTTAAAATACTTAGGATTGATCTCAAACTTGTTGGAGTCAATTCCTATGCTTTTGTACCTTTGAAAAACAAGTTTTAAACCCTTTGGCTAGCATCGAATTGCAAGATGTGCATCAAAATATTTTGTGAGTGTGTGTTGAGAGATTTAGCAATTGGTTCTTAACAAGAAGTTACCTAAGTCCTAAGACACTATACTTGTCTTCAAATGTTGTGGACTTGAGTTTCTTGTTGTTGTTGTGTTGCTTTCAACTCTTCATTCCTCAATGTTGAATGTTGGTTGATCTTTCAACATGCTTGTTCATTCAAGTTGTTTGTTAGTTTGTCTTTCATGTCGTTTGTTGGTTTGTCATTCATCAAAACCTACGAATACAAACTTCGCATACAAGCAACATGATTTACAATTTCCCCCTTTTTGATAATGACAAACCAATTTTGAGGATATGCATTTATAAATGATTTTGAAAGCAACAATAATGCACTTTGTTTTATAGAAAGCTTTGGAGAAGACTTCACAAAAAAAATTTTGCAGGAGTTCCCCCTAAATATGTGCATTTGTTCCTTTAAAGGGCGTTTATCAAAGAAAACGATTTAGATATCAAAGTTTTTGCTTAGCGGAAGTCTTTTTGAAATCATTGTTTTGCAAACTTATTTCTTCTTTTCAAATCCTCAAACTTCTTCTTTTTCAAAAGTTCAAAACTTCAAATATCCTCAAACTTTTCTTCCTTTTTCAAAAGTTCAAAGCTTCAAATATCCTCAAACTTTTCTTCCCCCTTTTGACATTATCAAAAAGAAGTGAGTTTGAAATGTGTCATAGAAGCATGCATAAAACAATGAATTTTTTTAAGTTCAATTTCTCTATTAATCTCAAGGATGAGATATTCCCCCTTTCAAAAAGAATTTGATTTCTTTTTATATATAATAAGCATGCATAATTCCCCCTAAAGAAATGAAATATATCAAGGCATGCACATTAACTTAAAATAGGGGTACCAAGCCTATTTTGAGTTATTTATGAAGGAAATATCAAAGTATTTAAACCATAATAGAAATCCTTAGCTTACTAGGAGTTAGTTTAACAATTCATCTAATCAAATGAGCATAAAGCAATAAAAAGTGACTTGATGAAGAGGAGACAATCAATCTTGGTCTTCATCATCATCAGTATCCTCTTCATATGGTAGGTGGATGCCGAAATGCTCATATAAGTCATCAATACGACGATCCAAGCGACCCGTGCGATGATCTACAAGAGACACACGACGATTAAGTGCTTCAAGTTGCCTACCATGCTCGACTTCAATCCTTTGGATGTTTTGGTTGATGGATTGTAATTCTCTCATTACATCAACCAAGGAGGGTGGTTCTTGAGCTTGAGGTGCTTGTGGAGGAGCTTGCTCTTGAGGACCTTGTTCATCAACATTTCTTCTTCCCATTTTGTTGAGAAGATGAGTGTTGATACAAGATTGAGGTGGTACTTCCTTGGCAATCTCATTTGATACATCAATACCAACATAATCAAAGACTTTAGACCATAGGCAAAGGAATCCTAATCCACCATTCCTATCCTTCATCTTGAGCCTAATCATATGTTGTACTATAAAGTATGGCCAATTAAGCTTAATCCCATTTATCATAGCCCACATGACAATCAAATCTTCATCATTTACATTCGCATGCCCGTATATTCTAGGTTGCAATACATAGGTGACTAGATATAACAAAGTTCTATGTTCCGCACTCATTGAATTGCAACTAATTTTGGAGTGAGCTCCTTGTACAAGGTTGAACAAATGCATGGCATTGTCCTTTGAATAACCCCATTCATCAATTGGGGTTTTACCACCTTGAAACAAGTCACCTTGATTTGGCAACTCCCAAATGGTGGCTAACTCATCACCATCTAGCCTATAATCCTTTCTTCCTATCTTGAAGAATAATGTGAAATTTGATTCATCTTCCTCATCAATCTCAATCATGAGTGTACTATAGGCTATGGCAACTAAATCCGGATAATATTTACTCTTAATTTGAACAAAATCCATGAGGCCTTGATGAACTAAAATAGCCTTAAGAGTATCAAACTTATGAATGTTAAGAAGAGTCGGATCCAAATACCTCGGAGGAATTTCCTTTCTTCCGGCGAGCCTTGCCTCATAGAATTGAAGATCTTCATTAGAAGCAAAGTACCTTGCCAAAGGATGATCATTTGGAGGTGGAACCACACTTGAAGAGCCTTTTGACTTCTTGATGGTTCTCTTGATTCTAGGCATTGTTGATAATTTTGTTTTATGGGTTTTGTAGAGGAGAATGTGGGGACTTCAAATATGTAATTTGTTTGTAGTGGGTATCTAAGTTTTGTGAGTTGTATGAAGCTATATGTGAGCTTGTTTTGGAGGTTATGGAGGTTTGAATGTGGGGATATGAGTTGTGAGGTTGAAGATGATGAAAAAGTGGGGTTTTGTTGCTCAAAAATGCCAAATTTACGTGTTTTTGTGCAATTTGGTCGTGTTTGCATCGATGCAATAGGCTTTGCATCGATGCACATAGCACGTCGTGTGCTTTGCATCGATGCAAAGCTTGGTTGCATCGATGCAACATGCATCATTTTGCCCAAAATCACCAAATTTTCATCCTTTGGTGGTTCTTTCTTCAATCCTTTGAGTTCCATCATGTATATACTCACTTAAACCATTATAAACTTCAATTTGTTGATCCTCCATTGTTTATAATCTTCAAATTCTTCAATCTACCTCAAGATTAATCACTCATTCATCAACTCATAAACCTACAAAATAATGGCTAATTGGATATCTCCAATGCTTAAGTTAGTAAGAGATACAAAAATAGCAATATAAATACAATGAATTCAAACAAATCATATTAGATTAGAATCCAAGATACCAAGTTCATTTCGGATGTTAAAAAAAAAACTTTCTTTACATAAAGGTTTAGTGAAGATGTCCGCTAGTTGTTTACTAGTTTCGACAAATTCAATAACCACATCACCCTTTTCAACATGGTCTCTTATGAAGTGATGTCTAATCTCAATATGCTTGGTTCTTGAATGTTGAACCGGATTCTTGGTTAAATTTATTGCACTAGTATTATCACATTTGATAGGAATGTGATCAAGCATGAGTCCATAGTCCATAAGTTGTTGTTTCATCCATAAAATTTGGGCGCAACAACTACTGGCGGCTACATACTCGGCTTCGGCGGTAGACAAGGCTACACTTACTTGTTTCTTACTATGCCATGAAACAAGAGAGTTTCCTAGCAAGTGACAAGTGCCGCTAGTGCTTTTCCTATCCAATTTGCAACCGGCAAAATCGGAATCGGAATAACCAATCAAATCACAAGTGGATCCTTTCGGATACCACAATCCAACATTTAATGTTCCTATGAGATACTTCATAATCCTTTTTACCGCACTTAAGTGAGATTCCTTAGGATTAGCTTGGTATCTCGCACACATGCATACACTAAACATGATATCTGGCCTACTTGCCGTTAGATAAAGTAATGATCCTATCATGCCTCTATACTTCTTTACATCTATGCTTTTACCTTGTTCATCTTTGTCAAGGTAGCAAGTAGTGCTCATTGGTGTGTCCATTGCCTTAGCATTGTCCATTCCAAATCTTTTGAGCAGTTCCTTGCAATATTTGGTTTGGCTAACGAAAGTTCCTTCTTTTCTCCTTTCGAAACATCACCAATGACGTTGTCTAGAGGATGATCCTTTGAAGTACGCCAATCCTTTGGAAGTGCATTTATTTATGCTTGTGATGGTTCAATTTCTTCAACTTGAACACTATCCTTTGTTGAGCTTGTAGAGGCTTCATTTAAATCGTTTTCTTTGTCTTCACCATTCAAATTTAGTGAATCGAAGTTTTCTACATTTTTATCAAAATCTTTTCTAGCACAACAACGGTTAGTTTCATCAAAAGCGACATGAATACTTTCTTCCATAGTCATGATGCGTTTATTATATACTCTAAAAGCTTTGCTAGTTAAAGAGTAGCCTAAAAAGATTCCTTCATCAGCCTTAGCATCAAATTTGCCTAAGTTATCTTTTCCATTATTTAGAATAAAGCATTTACAACCAAAGACGTGAAGGTGGGAAATATTTGGCTTTCTTCCTTTGTACAATTCGTACGGTGTTTTCTTAAGAATAGGTCGAATGATAATCCTATTCATAACATAACACGCGGTACTAACCGCATCCGCCCAAAAGTACTTAGGAATATTAGCCTCATTGAGCATAGTTCTCGCCATTTCTTCTAAATGACGATTTTTCCTTTCAACCACACCATTTTGTTGTGGTGTTCTAGGAGAGAAAAAATTATGCTCAATGCCATTTTCTTCACAAAAAGTTTCAAAAAGATTGTTTTCAAATTCTCCACCATGATCACTTCTAATAGATGATATATGCAAATTCTTTTCATTTTGAATAACTTTGGCTAATCTTTTGAATGCTCGAAATGCATCACTCTTGTTTGCTAAGAACAAGGTCCATGTAAATCGAGAGTAATCATCAACAATAACTAAAGCATAGTAATTGCCACCAAAGCTCATAGTCCTAGAAGGACCAAATAAATCCATGTGCAAAAGTTGTAATGGCCTTGTTTTTGAAACAATGTTTTTGGATTTAAAAGAGGCCTTTACTTGTTTACCCTTTTGACATGCGTCGCAAAGGACGTCTTTTTCAAAACGTAGCTTTGGTAAGCCAATTACTAACTCTTTAGAGACCAACTTGTTAAGATGGTCCATGTTAGCATGAGCTACTCTACGATGCCATAACCAAGTTTCATCATTTTTACTAACAAGGCATTTCACATCATTTGAAGAAACTTCATTTAGATTAATTATGTATACATTGTCAACACGGTGCCCAATTAGCACAATTTCATTAGTGTCTTGCCTTTTTATCAAACAACATTTTGAATCAAAGGTGACTAAGTTTCCTTTGTCACAAAGTTGGCTAACACTAATGAGATTATGTTTGAGACCTTTGACAAGTATAACATTATCTATGGAGGTAGAAGGATTTTTACCAACTTTTCCAACGCCGATTACTTTGCCGGTGTTGTTGTCTCCATAGATCACGTTTCCTCCGTTTGTAGGCTCTATTGCAGTGAACTTTGATTCATCGCCGGTCATGTGTTTGGAGCATCCACTATCAACATACCAATTTGTATCCTTAGCTCCAACACGTACCTACAAAATAATTAAAATTGGGATTTAGGTACCCAAGTGAATTTGGGTCCTTGATGGTTAGTATGAGCATAATGCCCATAAGGTGCCCATCTCGTATATTGACTACGAAAGTTTATATGTTTAATTCTAGTAAAGCATACGGGTGCTATATGACCTACTTTATTACAATAATGACATATGACATTTGGATTATGCATCCTATGCATGTTTCTAAATGGTTGCCTAGGTTGTTTCCTAAATGCAACATCTTTTGATCTATATGCATTGTGGTTATAATTTCTAAATGAAGCATGTTGAGGAGGATGTTTAAAGGCTTCATTCCTTTTAGGCATGCTTGCCTTTTGGGCTTGCGGTTGCCTAATAGGAGTTTTAGCATTTTTAAATTTTCCTTTTTCAAAACCTAAACCTTCCTTATTATGAACATGCTTTTGGTTTTTCAACATTTTATCTAAGTTCTTTGAAGATTCATTGAACTTAGCTAAAGTGTTCTTAAGATTTGTAATTTCATTTTCATGCATTTTACAAGATTTGTATGGATCACTACTTGTGCTACACTTATCTTTTCCAAGATTGATATTCTCGTTTTTCAACATCTCATTTTGTTTTAAAAGATCCATATTCTTTTTCTTTAGGAGAGAATAATCTTGGGTAAGTTTTGTGTACACCTCAAGTAAGGCATCATATTCATCTTGTAAATTAAAAGAAGTGGAGTTGTCATCACTAACCTTTTCTTCGCTTGCCATTAAGCAAAGATTTGCAACCTCGTCGTCATCGGAGTCGGATTCATCCTCGTTCTCCCATGATATGTATGCTTTCTCCTTCTTCTTAAATTTCTTGTTTTTGTCCTCCTTTTGAAGTTTTGGACAATTGGGTTTGATGTGTCCAACTTCTCCACACTCATAGCATTTTGGTACCTTTGTTTTGCTCTTGAAGTTTTTCTTCCTTGCAAACTTATTGAATCTTTTTAATAAGAGTGCAAATTCTTCATCTCCTTCTTCTTCATTATCATCACTCTCTTCTTGCAGTGATGTTGTTTTAAGAGCGAGACTTTTCTTCTTGCTTTCTTCACCTTTTTGTCTATTTAGCATAGTCATTTCATAGGTGAGAAGATTACCTCGTAGTTGATCAAATGTAAGTTGATCATAGAGCCTTCCTTCCACAATGGCGTTCACTTTGGAGTTCCATTTTGGTGTAAGGCTTGTAAGCACCTTGGTCACAGTTTGTTTATCATTGTATTTTGTGCCAAGCATGCTTAGATTGTTGAAGATCTTGGAGAGTCTTTCAAGAGCTTCTTCAATGCTCTCTTCATCTTTCATTTTAAAATTTTCCCATTCATGAACCAACATAAATACCTTTGATTCTTTAACGTGGTCGGTTCCTTCGTAAGTGATTTGGAGTTTATCCCAAATCTCTTTAGCGGTTTCACATGTAGAGATCTTCATATAATCATGCTCGTTAAGTGCACAATGAATGAAGTTGATGGCTTTATCATTCATTGCCACTTTCTTCCAATCATCGTCACTATATTCATCTTCTCCTTTCGGTACTTCCTTTGAGACGGAGACTTCTCCTTCTTTAGCGCTTGTTGTCTTTGTTGGAATGTGATTTCCATTCTCAATCACTTTCCAAATTCTCACATCTTGAGAACGGATCCAAATTCTCATCTTATTTTTCCAATAAGAGTAATTTGTTCCGCTAAAAAGAGGAGGTCTAGCGGTTGAGTTACCTTCGCTAGTGTTGTTGTTGTTAAAGCCTGTGCTTGCCATGATCTTTTCCCTTAAACGGTTAAGTCTTTCAAAGGGTTAAGTGATGAGCGGATAATTTATACGCTTTTTGGCATTGTTTTTATATAGTTTTTAGTAAATTTAAGCTACTTTTAGGGATGTTTTCATTAGTTTTTATGTTAAATTCACATTTCTGGACTTTACTATGAGTTTGTGTATTTTTC
The DNA here is from genome assembly GCF_014773155.1 of Arachis stenosperma. Taxonomy (NCBI): domain Eukaryota; kingdom Viridiplantae; phylum Streptophyta; class Magnoliopsida; order Fabales; family Fabaceae; genus Arachis; species Arachis stenosperma. The sequence continues at coordinate 105,566,040 of NC_080377.1, read as the reverse complement.
TGTGATTTCAGGTAAATTCTGACTGAAATTGAGGGATTTGAGCAAAACTCTGAAAAAGGACTGCTGATGCTGTTGGATTCTGACCTCCCTGCACTCGAAATGGATTTTCTGGAGCTACAGAACTCCAAATGGCGCTCTCTCAACGGCGTTGGAAAGTAGACATCCAGGGCTTTCCAGCAATATATAATAGTCCATGCTTTATTCGAAGAATGACGACGTAACTTGGCGTTAAACGCCAAGTTCATGCTGCTGTCTGGAGTAAAACGCCAGAAAAACGTCATGATCCGGAGTCAAACGCCCAAAACACGTCATAACCTGAAGTTTGACGCCAAGAAATGCCTCTACACGTGGATTGATCAAGCTCAGCCCAAACACACACCAAGTGGGCCCCGGAAGTGAATTTATGCATCAATTACTTACTTATGTAAACCCTAGTAGCTAGTCTAGTATATATAGGACCTCTTACTATTGTATTAGACATCCTGGATTGTATTTTCTATCCTGTGATCACGTTTAGGGGGCTGGCCATTCGGCCATGCCTGGACCTTTTGCTTATGTATTTTCAACGGTGGAGTTTCTGCACACCATAGATTAAGGGTGTGGAGCTCTGCTGTACCTCAAAGATTAATGAAGTTCTATTTTCTTTTATTCAATTCCTCTCTTATTCTTATTCCAAGATATTCATTCGTACCCAAGAACATGATGAATGTGATGAGTTAATAACCCTCATTATTATTCTCACTCATGAACGCGCGTGATTGACAACCACTTACGTTCTACATGCACCACAAGCTTGAATGTGTATCTCTTAGATTCCCCAACAGAATCTTCGTGGTATAAGCTAGATGGATGGCGGCATTTATGAGGATCCGGAAAGTCCAACCTTGTCTGTGGTGTTCCGAGTAGGATCCTGGGAATCCGGAAAGTCTCACCTTGTCTGTGGTATTCCGAGTAGGATTCCGGTAATGAATGACTGTGACGTGCTTCAAACTTTAACCTGCTGGGCGTTAGTGACAAACACAAAAGAGGGATTCTATTCCAGCAGGAGCGGGAACCAACCGGTGATTGGCCGTACTGTGACAGAGTGCGTGCATTAGCTTTCACTGCGAGGATGGGATGTAGCTATCAACCATGGGTGATGCCTCCAGACTGGTTAGCTGTGCGAGTGACAGCCGCACAGGTTATTTCCCCGAGAGGAATGAAAGTAGCCACAGCTGATAGTGAACCCCTATACAAAGCTTGCCATGGAAAGGAGTAAGAAGGATTGGGTAGAAGGAATAGGAGAGCAGGCGTCCGAGAGCTCTACAGCATCTCCATTCCGCTTATCTGAAATTCCTACCAATGAACCTACATAAGTATTCCTATCCCTTTTATTATTCCTTTTTATTTAATGATAATCACAATTACTCTTTAATCCGCCTGACTGAGATTTGCAAGGTGACCATAGCTTGCTTCATACCAACAATCTCTGTGGATTCGACCCTTACTCACGTAAGGTTATTACTTGGACGACCCAGTACACTTGCTGGTTAGTTGAACGGAGTTGTGAATTCCAATAAAGAAAACCTCACACAGGTGCTGCCCCTTAGAAGCCCTCATCTCAAGATAATTAGAACATGGCAGTGCCATAAATAAGCTTTCATTCAAAATCCAAGAAACATATAATGTGATCACAATTTCGTCCACCATTAAGCTCTGATACCACTTGTAGAACCTATGCACAATTACTCAAGAGGGGGGTGAATTGAGTATTGCAACAACAATGAATCTTTTTGCGAAAGTTCAAGACAATATACAAAAGTGTTATTGTACTAGTATTTTTCCAAGAGCTTAACTCAATTACTAAGCATTTATAAGGAGCTTTTACTTTCCAATAGACACTAACTCAAATAAATTGATCAAGCTTTTCACCAATCGGACTTAAGCTACTCCTTAAGTACTTACGAAGCTACTTTTCGATCACAATTTATTTGCTCAAAGGTAAAAGACAATAATATTGAAGAGATGAGTTTGGAGAGATACAAACGCTATTTAGAGTGGTTCGGCACAATCCTTGTCCTACGTCCACTTTCTTTCTCAATCGCAATTGAGAAGTTCCACTATTGCCAAGCTTCAAGGTGCTCGCACAAAACCTTTTACAATCCGAGTCCTTAGTTTCTAACACCTCACGGTATATGATCACCACTCGTATACTAACCCACTCCACTTAGAGATACCTTCTCTAAGATTTGCCTTGAGTACTTAGTATACCTCTTTGGTATCCTCACCGACTATAGTGTTTATAACTCTTGACTCAACCTTGGAGATCACACTCCAATTTACAAAGTGTACAAGAAAACAATTCTCAAAGAATTATTGAGATGAAATGAGTACTCTCTAGAAGAGTGTATGATTACAAGTTTAGCACTATTGAACCAATTGATATTGCTCTCTCAAATTGTGTATTATAACACCTTAAAAAATGTGTAGAATGAAAGAATATGAACAATATAGTTTGCAAAAAATCAAAAATCACTGAAATAAGGCTTCAATCCATCTATTTATAGACTCCCCAAACCTTAGAAACGTTGGGGAGTTAATGGGATGGAGCCTTTTTGTCAAAACTAGCCGTTTTTTATGTTTTTGAATTATTTGCATCGATGCATAACACTTTGCATCGATGCAAATGTGTCTTTGAAGCTGAAATTTGAATTTTCAGCTAGGTTGCATCGATGCAAAGTTTGCATCGATTCAACAAGTCGTCGCATGCTTTGCATCGATGCAAGATGAGTGTGCATCGATGCAAACCTTAAGGAATGGCTTAAAATCACTTTAAAATACTTAGGATTGATCTCAAACTTGTTGGAGTCAATTCCTATGCTTTTGTACCTTTGAAAAACAAGTTTTAAACCCTTTGGCTAGCATCGAATTGCAAGATGTGCATCAAAACATTTTGTGAGTGTGTGTTGAGAGATTTAGCAATTGGTTCTTAACAAGAAGTTACCTAAGTCCTAAGACACTATACTTGTCTTCAAATGTTGTGGACTTGAGTTTCTTGTTGTTGTTGTGTTGCTTTCAACTCTTCATTCCTCAATGTTGAATGTTGGTTGATCTTTCAACATGCTTGTTCATTCAAGTTGTTTGTTGGTTTGTCTTTCATGTCGTTTGTTGGTTTGTCATTCATCAAAACCTACGAATACAAACTTTGCAAACAAGCAACATGATTTACAAACACAAAGGGAAGAAATGCTATTACCCGACCTCGTTGAAGTATTCGGCACCATAAGAAAGCACGGGATGAGATTAAATCCCACAAAGTGCACTTTCGCAGTGGAAGCTGGCAAATTCATAGGGTTCATGCTCACCTGGAGAGGGATTGAGGCAAACCCAAACAAATGCCAAGCCATACTCAACATGAAAAGCCCGACCTGCGTTAAGGAGGTACAGCAGCTAAATGGAAGGCTAGCGGCCCTATCTAGGTTCCTAACTGGAGCAGCCATAAGATCCCTCCCTTTCTATGCAACCCTAAGGAAAGGAAAGAGGTTTGAATGAACCCCAGAATGTGAACAAGCCTTCCAAGACTTCAAAACATTCCTGGGACAACCACCTATTCTGACCTGACCTAGACAAAGAGAAGAACTGATCCTATACCTCACCATGGGAAGTTGGGTAATAGCCTTAGCCCTAATCAAAGAAGACGAAAACAGACAACAACCCGTCTGCTTCATCAGTAAAGCTTTGTAAGGGACATAACTAAACTATCAAAAGATAGAAAAGTTTGCTTACACCTTCATACTTACTTCTCGACGACCTTGACTATACTTTTAAACCCACACCATCAGAATATGGACCAACCAACCCATCAAAGGTATCCTGCAGAAAATTGACTTAGCTGGAAGAATCCTACAATGGACGATCGAGTTGTCCGAATTTGACCTGAAGTACGAAGCTCGAATAGCCATCAAGTCCCAATACCTGGTCAACTTCGTCGCAGAGTACACCGACACCCCAGGAATCCCCATTAACTGGCACCTTTACGTTGACGGCTCATCAAACAAAGCCGGAAGTGGAGCGGGCGTTATCCTAGAAAGTGACCAGGGAACCCAACTTGAACTCTCCTTAAGGTTCGAGTTTTTCGCCTCAAACAATCAAGCCGAATACAAAGTTTTACTGGTTGGTTTGAAGCTGGCTAAAGAAGTCGGAGGCCAAAAGCTTACCATCTTCAGCGATTCACAAGTAGTCACCTCGCAAATAGAAGAAAGCTACTAGGCAAAGGATCCCGCCATGAAAAAATATCTAGACAAGACCAGAGAGCAGCTCGGAAAATTCATGGGATACGAGGTCTGACATATACCTCGGGAACAAAACGCCTGAGCTAATGCACTTTCGAAACTAGCTAGCACCAAACCAGGAGGCAACAATAGAAGCCTCATCCAAGAAACACTACAAAACCCGTCAACCTCGGAAGAAAAGAAGGTCATAAGCATATCGGACTAGGACCAAGGGTGGATGACTCCCATAATCAGCTACCTCAAGTCCGAAACACTCCCCGCAGATAAAAAGAAGGCAAAAAGGCTAGTACGAAAAGCACAGTACTACACCATAGTGCATGATGTCCTACATAGTTGAGGGATCTCAACACCCTTCTTAAAATGCGTTCCGACCTCCGCTACAAAGGAAGTCCTAGAAGAAATCCACGGTAGCATGTGCGGCAACCACCTCGGGGCACGAGCTCTTTCCAAAAAGGTACTCTGAGCTGGCTTTTATTGGCCGACCTTGCAAAAGAAAGCAACAGAGTTTGTCAAAACATGCCCCCCATGCCAGAAGCACGCCAACTTTCATATTGTCCCACCTGAAGAGCTCATTTGCGTTACTTCACCCTGGTCATTCACGAAGTGGGGGCTTAACCTCCTCGGACCATTCTCCTAGGGATCAGGGCAAGTTAAATTCCTCATTGTAGGAATAGATTACTTCACAAAGTGGATCAAAACAGAGCCATTGGCCGCTGCCACCGCCCAAAGAAGTAGAAAGTTCCTATATAGAAATAATGTCACAAGGTTTGGAGTCCCATGCTCCATCACCACAAACAATGGCACTCAATTCACTGACACGGGCTTCAGAAACTTGGTAGCCGATCTGAAAATCAAGCATCAATTCACCTCTGTAGAACACCCACAGGCCAATGGATAGGCAAAAGCCGCTAACAAAGTCATATTGGCCGGTTAAAATGAAGACTACAGGATACAAAGGGAGCCTGGGCTGAAGAACTCCAGCAGGTCCTACGGGCATACCTGACGATGCCACACTCCACCACCGGGGAATCACTTTTCTGACTTGCTTACGGAATGAAGGCAATGATTCCCGTAGAGGTAGAAGAAAGATCCCTAGGGTGATCATCTACAACGAAGATACCAACTCCCAAGCACAGAGGGAAGAGCTCGACCTACTTCCAGAAGTTTGAGAAAGAGTTCAGATTAGAGAGGAAGCACTAAAGCGTTGAATGGCTTTAAGGTATAACCGGAAAGTAATCCAGCAAAGCTTCACTACCGACAACCTCATCCTAATCCGAAATGATATCGGAGCAGGTCGGTCAGGAGAAGGAAAGCTAGGAGCCAACTGGAAAGGGCCATATCGAGTCACATAAGTATTAGGAAAAGGTTATTATAGGGTGGCCGACCTCCAAGGGCAGGTCCTCCCGGGGTCATGGCATGCCTGTAACCTAAGGAGGTACTACAGCTAGAAAAAAGGTCTCAGGCCAAGGTGCTCTCATTTTCCCTATGGGGTTTTTTAATGAGGCATCAGGCCAAGACCTAAAAGCTACCCGACTAATGGGGTAAGCCGTCATATGTACAAACTTTTATCTATATTTTTCATTTTACTACTTGAATAAAATTTAAAGATTCCCTAAAATGTTTCCTACCAAGACGCATTAATTCACGCTCAAAACGCAAAATTCATCACCAGACCAAGGAAAGGTCGGCAAGGTCAAGCGACAAAAGTCAAAAGTTAATGCAAGAAGTTATAAAAAGTAACTCATGCAAAGCGGCCTGACGAGGTCGGACTAAAAATGAGATTACTAAAAATAACTTAAAAAGGCCCGACAAAGAAGTCGGACCAATGAAAGGATCACTGAAAAGGGAACAAACACCACACAAAGGCCAAAAAGGGTGAAAAACCTAGGCCCGAAGTGCTCAGCTAAAAGGTACAAGCCCTAAAAAAGGAACGCTACTTAAAAAGCGAAAGCACGACCTCAAGACGGAGCTAAAAAGTTGTCCAAATAAACTAAAAAGAAATGGTTCAATATGAGAACACCACCTAAAAGGTTAATGGAAACCGACTATAAAGCCTAGACAGTAAGCCATAAAGGATGACGTCGCCAGAATAGAAGGTTGACAGGACAACCAAAATAAGGCATAGTCTAAAAAGCAAAGGTAGAAGTTCCTGAAACAAACACTACCTCTGAAGAGGTCGAACCACAGAGCTCCGAACACCTAGATCTCAAGGGCATAAGAGCCCGCAGAAGGGTGCCGTCATCAAAATATAAAACCATACAAAGGATAACAGAGCACCCCACCAAAAGCCAATCAACGTACCACTAGATACAAAGGTTAAAACATTAAAGGCTCAAGGGCTGCCCAATGACAACCCAAGAGTCAAATGTGTTTTAATTAGAAAAGAAAAGTTGCCAAGAAGCTACTTTGAAGTGTCAAGGAACCACCAAAATAAGGCTACAAAACCAGAAGTTCAAAAAAGTCCATAGATCGGACCGTATCAAGTATATAATAGAGAAAGACATAAAAAAGAGAATCACAAAGGATCCAAATTTGTCCAGGTAGCTGCATCTTTAGGAGAAGGAGGGATAATTGAGATTGGGGTAGCTCCGACAACTCCATCCGGGCCATTCAAGATCTCCGCATCAGATTCAGGCTCAAGAGGAACCACCTCGACAGAATGAGCTGCGGATGATCCAGCAAGAGGGGCTGCAGAAGCTTTAGCTGTCGACACGGAAGGAGGAGCCTCATCATCTTCAGGGGCAGGCATAATTCTACTATCCTCGACAACGTTGTCCATGCTAAATAAGGAGAGGTCGACATCGGGAGCAAGTACTCGGACCGGGGCCTTCAAATTTTTGTATAGCGCACTCATACCATTCACCACATGGCCTTGGAGCTTGGCATAATCATCAAAAGCTGACTGAAGCCTCTCATTTGTCTCCAACGGCTCGCCATAGGTCCGAGTATAACTCTCCTTCGCCTTCTTGGCCATCACTTCGGCCAGATTGGCAGCCGCCTCCACAGCAGTAGCCCGAGCCTTTTCCCTCTTTATAGCAAGCTCTAGCCCAATAGACTTGGCCTCCAACTCGTCCTTTAGCCTCCTCACCCTGTCATATTCAGCCTTGGCCTCCTCCAGAAAAGCCTTAGTAGCACGAACAGGGGACTCTTTGACAACCCGAGACAAAGCAGCGCTAAGATTGGCCACCCGAATGCTATTACTTGATGTAAAGTCAAGGTGGTGAAGGATTGACACAGCGTCAGTCGGAACCTTGCCATAAGAAGAAATGAGTTCTGAAGCAAAGGCCACACCATCAAAGTCTTAATCATCCAAATTGTAAGTCCTGGGAGTCCTCAGTTTCTTAGGAGGAGGACCAAACGAAGTAGGGGAGGGGGCAGCAGCAGAAGTCGCCAAGGGAGGCTCAGTAACAACTGTCCGAACCCGAGGGGTCAGAATGATCTTTCTTGGACCCTAAGGGTCGGACTCCGGCTTCTTTGGGGGAACCTGGCCAGAACCCTCCCACGACGCCTTATTCTGAATCTGTTGGGCAGCTACCGTTTTCTTGGTCTTTTTGAGGAACATCATCGAGTTAGAATGAGCCACCATCTCTAAAAAAGGGAAAAGGAAACCTTAAAAACAAGTCACACAATAGAAGAATGCAAAATCCAAACAAATAAACAAGAAAAGACTGCCTTATAAATAAGTCGGACGCTACCTAGCTCGGAACAAAAGAGAGCCGAATCCCCTAAAAATTTCTTCGTGTCCAAATGAGGAGGCTCCCCCCAATGCTCCTCCAAGACACCTACAAAGGCCCTCTCTACCTCATCCAGACTCTCCCACAGATACTTAAGGGTTACAATATCTTTTTGCCACTACAAAGGAAATGTCGGCTCGTCATTTTCATCCAAAAAGAAAGGACGAACACCCTCAACAGCCCGGACTTTGAAATAAAAGTTTTTAAAATCTCGAAAAGAGTTATCAAACTTTGAAAAAACTTTCTTCCCCTGAGTAGCCCGGAAGGAGATCCAAGAAGCCTTCTTCCTGGCTGTTCCTGGTTTTGTCAACACAAACAAATAAAGGAAGAGGGAAAGGGAATGTCGGACACCTAGCTCCTGACACAACAACTGAAAGATCTTCATAATGGCCCAAGAGTTCAGGTGAAGTTGCGAAGGGGCCACATTACAGTTCTACAGAATTTCGGTGTCAAAGGTAATAAAAGGAAAGGTAATACCTAACTGGGTAAAGAAATAGTCATAGGCATAGAAGAAAGGACACTCTGCCCGACTTAAGGGAGGAAAATTAACCCTCTCCCCGGGGTCAGACGACACCAACTCGTAGTTCTTCTCATCCTCCCTACTCCCAAAAATCCTATGAAACCTCCTAAGCTTCTCACAATACTCTAGGTCAGCTACAGTAACACACATTAATACTATGGAATCTAACTAGTCAGCCATACCAGCGGGGACCTTTGTAGACATCTCGACAATATTCTTAGGAGAAGACATAAGAAACTACACCTACAACAAGAAAAATATAAGAATGTCACTACCAAACAACTCGGAGAGAATAAAAACCAAGACGAAAAAAGCGAAGCAAGCACACAGCAAATGAAAGGGCACCCCAGGGTTCGCAAGAAACAAGAAAATCATCACCAAAACCCAGGAACGCCCTTTGGAGGCAACAATGCAGATACGGCAAAGGAAGAACACGGGGAATCAAAATCCCTAACCCCTTCACCAAAAGAAAAAAGCGCAACTAAAAATATTTCACCCAAGCGCCAATATTTCCGCAAATAAAGTGACAAAGATAAAAGGATTTTAGCTTTACTCAAAAGAAGCAAAGACATGCAATAATCACCAGAAGCCAACACAGAGGAAAATAGCAGCTATTATCAATGCCAGAAAAATACGAAAGGTGTAAAGCAGAAGTACCAACTTGTGAAGAGGAGAAGAGCGGAAACGATGGATGAACAGTGAAAGCACAGACGACCCAAAAGTGCCGCTCAAAAAACCCCAGAAAAGAAGGAAGCTCGGGGCAAAATCGAAGGGACCAGACGAATGAAGTTTTTTGCAGAGAAGCAAAGAAGCAGGGAAGAAGAAGAAAGAAGGAAACTGAAAAAGTAAAACCTCTTCTTTGATTTCAGTAGGCTTTAAAACGTTTGCACACTCCCAAGGAACTGACATCCTCAAAAGTAATGCCACAATTAAGGAGAGCAAAGTAAAACGCTTCACATTTTTAAAATGGCATTTAAAAGAAGATAAGCCCGCATAAAGAGAAGCAGACCGGACACGAACCAAATGAGATGCTTGAACATGACTTCTCAAAGAGGTCGAAGCTTAGAAGCACGTCCTCATAAGAAGGTCGAAGCTCAAGCAGGGGCACTGTTCATACCTTGGACCGAGCTATAAGGTCCGTGTTGTACGAGAACAAAGGGCCGACCTCTTTAAAGGACGACCCATTACAAGAAAAGTTCAGATAAACCACAAAGAGGCCCAAGAAGGCCCAAAAGTGAAAGAACCACCGCCTGATGAAAGGCGGCCAACCAAAAGATAAAGATCTCACCCGCAAAAGATAAGAGATGATAACAAACTTATCTCAAAGGAAGGTCATTAAGCACTACTATAAATACACTGGAGCACCCAGGTATAATTCATACTCCAATTCTACAAAAAAACCTGCCTAAAGCCCATACTGACTTAAGCATCGGAGTCTCTTGCAGGTACCACCCCACCCTCTGGTGAACGAGGACCAACACCGGCTCCCACTCCAATAAGTCGGACGTGGCAGCCTTGACCAATCCAGAAGATCTCGTCCAAGATCGACCTTTCAGTTTCATGTAACCCTCAGAACACTATCATTTATGGATGCTTACTCGGGATACAATCAAATCCCGATGTATAAGTCAGACTAGGAGACAACATTGTTCATCACACAAGAGCGAATTACTGCTATGTTGTTATGCCATTTGGATTAAAAAATGCAGGGGCCATATATCAAAGGCTGATGAACAAGATGTTTGCACCTCACCTCAGAAACTTAATGGAGGTATATATGGATGACATGTTAGTAAAAACCAAAGATGAGGCCAGTCTTTTGTCTGACCTCTCACAAGTATTCGACACCGTAAGAAGACATGGGATGAGACTAAATCCTACCAAATGCACCTTTGCAGTAGAGGCAGGAAAATTCTTGGGTTTTATGCTCACACAAAGAGGGATTGAGGATAACCCTGACAAGTGTAGAGCAATCCTAAAAATGAGGAGTCCAATTTGTTTAAAAGAAGTCCAACAATTGAATGGCCAGCTTGCAGCTTTGTCTAGATTTTTGGCAGGATCCACCTTGAGATCCTTGCCACTTTTTTCATTACTTTAAAAAGGATGCCAATTTGAGTGGAGCTCTAAATGCGAAGGGGCCCTTCAAGAATTCAAGAAATTCTTAAGTGAACCACCCATCCTTATCCTGCTAAAAGCGGGAGAGGAACTGGTGTTATACCTAGCTATCGCTGAGAAGGCAGTAGCGTCAGCACTGATACAAGAAGATGACGGCGAATAGCATCCCATTTATTTTACTAGAAAATTCTTACAAGGGCTAGAGTTAATGTATCAAAAAATAGACAAATTTCCATACGCCTTAATCATGGCATCTAGGAGACTTCGACCTTACTTCCAGGCACACACCATAAAAGTTCGAACAAATCAACCCATGAAGCAGATATTCCAGAAGACAGACATAGCAGGTCGGATGGTGCAATAGGCTATAGAACTATCCGAGTTCGACCAGAGATACGAAGCTTGGACAGCCGTCAAAGCTCAATGCCTCACCGACTTTGTCGCAGAGTATAAAGGCGATCAGATTGAATCCTCCATGACCTAGGAACTCTGTGTTCATACCATGGGTTGAGCTAGGCGAACCGACTTGAATAAAGACAGAAATGACCAACCTCTTATAAAGGTTGGTCGACACCGACCTCTTTCTAAAGGGCTCGGCCAAAATCACCATAGAGACCCAAACAGGCCCAAACAGAAGGACGCAGCCCACTCTAAAGGCAGCTAAGCCTAAAATGATAAAGTGGCTGGCCTAAAAGATAAGATGACTTCACTCAGAGATAAGATAAGATAACTAACTTATCTCAAGAAAGGTCACTCCACACCTACTATAAATACAATGGAGCACCCAGGTATAACTCATACTCTGATTCTACACAAAATCCTGCCTAAAGCATGTGCTAACTTAAGCATCAGAGTCTCTTGCAGGTACCACCACCCTCCGGTGATCAAGGATTAGCAACATCACCAACTCTACCAGATCAGACACAACAACACCGACTAGTACAGAAGATCTCGTATGAGATCGACCTTCGGTTTCAGGTAACCCTCAAAACATTGGCGTCGTTGCCAGGGAGCTGGAAGTCATCCCATTACCATGACGGCCAACCTCAACAACGATCACAACTCAGGTTTAGAAGAAAGAACACCGCTTAAAAACACAGATAACACATCTAAGGAAGCATCTCAACCTAAAGGAAACAAGCAGTCTCTGAATGCAGAAATTTTGGATGCCCTACAAGATCAACAGGATCATCTTAAACAGCTCGAAAAAGAGGCCGAGCATCAACGGGAAGCCGAGAGAGACTTCCGGAGAGAAACAAGGTGACGCTGAGAACTAGCAGACAAGCTCCTAAAGCTTAAGGCCGATCTCAAAGCTAAAAACCGTTCAATCCAGTCACAAAGATAGTTCCCACAAGGACCAAGATCCATTCACCAAAGAGACCATGAAAGCTAAACTCCCAAAGGACTTTAAAGCTCCTGATATGACCCCATACGACGGTATATCTGACCCAAGCCATCATCTCAGAAATTTCAGAAGCAGGATGTATCTAACTGACACCTCGGATGCTATTTGATGCAAAGCTTTCCCAACTACTCTAACCAAGACGGCAATAAAATGGTTTGATAGTTTGCCACCAAGGTCCATAGTATGCTTCGATGTCCTTACCAAGAAGTTCCTAGCTAGATTCTCCATCCAGAAAGACAAAGCCAAGCATGCCCCTAGCTTGTTAGGGATAAATCAAGGAGATCGGGAAAGCCTTCGCAATTACATGGAAAGATTCAACAAGGCATGTCTAGATATACAAAATCTGCCAACAGTAGCAGCCATCATGGGTCTCATCAATGGCTTGTGAGAATGACCTATTAGCCATAAAATATCCAAAAAACACCCAACATCTCTAAACGAGGTTCAAGAAAGGGCTGAAAAATACATCAACAAGGAGGAGAACTCCCGATTGGGAGATAGCTCAAAGGCTGGATTCTCCTACCCACCTCGGGACAAGGATAAAGAATCTAGGAGGATAGGAGACTAACCCACTGAGAAACCTAGAAAATACCACAACTAAACCCCTCTTCGGGTGTCTTTTGTGGATGTTTATCGAGAAATATACAACACTGAGAAGATCGCACCACCTTGCTCAAAAAAATACAAAAGAGGAGGGGGAAGTTGGTGGTGGACGAAATTGTGATCCATGTTCTTTTGTACTTGTATGAAATCATTATTATGGCATCGGTTGTTTTCACAACTCCGTTCAACTAACCAGCAAGTGTACTGGGTCGTCCAAGTAATAAACCTTACGTGAGTAAGGGTCGATCCCACAGAGATTGTTGGTATGAAGCAAGCTATGGTCACCTTGTAAATCTCAGTTAGGCTGATTAAAATTGTTTATGGTTTCGAAAATTAATAATAAAATAGAAATAATAAAAGGGATAGAATACTTATGCAGATTCATTGGTGGGAATTTCAGATAAGCGAATGGAGAGACTGTATGGCTCAAGGACGCCTACTTTCCTACTGCTTCAACTCAATCCTTCTTACTCCTTTCCATGGCAAGCTGTGTATAGGGGTTCACCGTTCGACGATGGCTACTTTCAATCCTCTCGAGAAAATGGTCCTCTGCGGCTGTCACTCGCATGGCTAATCGTCTGGAGGCATCACCTGGCCGAAGGCTACATCCCATCCTCGCAGTGAAAACTACGCTCACGCGCTCTGTCACAGCACGGCTAATCACTGGTTGTTTCCCGCGCCTACTGGAATAGAATCCCTTGATTCTTTTGCGTCTGTCACTAACGCCCAGCACTTGCGAGTCTGAAGCATGTCACAGTCATTCATTACCGGAATCCTACTCGGAATACCACAGACAAAGTTAGACTTTCCGGATTCACAGAATCCTACTCGGAATACCACAGACAAGGTGAGACTTTCCGGATCCTCATAAATGCCGCCATCTATCTAGCTTATACCACGAAGATTCTGTTGGGGAATCTAAGAGATACACATTCAAGCTCTGTTGCATGTAGAACGGAAGTGGTTGTCAATCACACGCGTTCATAAGTGAGAATGATAATGAGCGTCACATAATCATCACATTCATCATGTTCTTGGGTACGAATGAATATCTTGGAATAAGAATAAGATAGAATTGAATGGAATAAAATAGAATTGCATTAATACTTGAGGTACAGTAGAGCTCCACACCCTTAATCTATAGTGTGCAGAAACTCCACCGTTGAAAATACATAAGTAAGAGGTTCAGGCATGGCCGAATGGCCAGCCCCCATGATCTGAGAACTAATCGTCCCAAGATGTTAAATACATTAGTTAAATGTTCTATTTATAATAAACTAGCTCCTAGGGTTTACATGAGTAAGTAATTGATGCATAAATCCACTTTCGGGGCCCACTTGGTGTATGCTTGGGCTGAGCTTGATCAATCCACGAGCTGAGGCTTCTCTTGGAGTTGAACTCCGAGTTATGACGTGTTTTGGGCGTTCAACTCCGGATCATGACGTTTTTCTGGCGTTTAACTCCAGACAGCAGCATGTACTTGGCGTTCAACGCCAAGTTACGTCGTCAATTTCCAAATAAAGTGTGGACTATTATATATTGCTGGAAAGTCCTGGATGTCTACTTTCCAACGCCGTTGAGAGCGTGCCATTTGGAGTTTTGTAGCTCCCGAAAATCCATTTTGAGTGCAGGGAGGTCAGATTCCAACAGCATTAGCAGTCCTTTTGTCAGCCTTTTTCAGAGTTTTGCTCAAATCCCTCAATTTCAGTCAGAATTTACCTGAAATCACAGAAAAACACACAAACTCATAGTAAAGTCCAGAAATGTGAATTTAACATAAAAACTAATGAAAACATCCCTAAAAGTAACTTAAACTTACTAAAAACTACCTAAAAACAATGCCAAAAAGCGTATAAATTATCCGCTCATCACAACACCAAACTTAAATTATTGCTTGTCCCCAAGCAAATGAAAATCAAATAGGATAAAAAGAAGAGAATATACTATAAATTTCAGAATATCAATGAATATTAATTCTAATTAGATGAGCGGGACTTGTAGCTTTTTGCTTCTGAATAGTTTTGGCATCTCACTTTTTCCTTTGAAGTTCAGAATGATTGGCTTCTCTAGGAACTTAGAATTTCGGATAGTGTTATTGATTTTCCTAGTTAAGCATGTTGATTCTTGAACACAGCTACTAATGAGTCTTGGCCGTGGCCCTAAGCACTTTGTTTTCCAGTATTACCACCGGATACACAAATGTCACAGACACATAACTGGGTGAACCTTTTCAGATTGTGACTTAGCTTTGCTAAAGTCCCCAGTTAGTGGTGTCCAGAGCTCTTAAGCACACTCTTTTGCTTTGGATCACGACTTTAACCACTCAGTCTCAAGCTTTTCACTTGGACCTTCATGACACAAGCACATGGTTAGGGACAGCTTTGATTTAGCCGCTTAGGCCTGGATTTAATTTCCTTGGGCCCTCCTATCCATTGATGCTCAAAGCCTTGGATCCTCTTTTTACCCTTGCCTTTTGGTTTTAAGGGCTCTTGGCTTTTTCTATTGCTCCTTTTTTTTTCGCCATTCACTGCTTTTTCTTGCTTCAAGAATCAATTTCATGATTTTTCAGACCATCAATAACATTTTTCTTTGTTCATCATTCTTTCAAGAGCCAACAATTTTAACATTCATAAACAACAAGATCAAAAGACATATGCACTGTTCAAGCATTCATTCAGAAAACAAAAAGCGTTGTCACCACATCAATATAATTAAATTAAATTCAAGGATAAGTTCAAAATTCATGTACTTCTAGTTCTTTTGAATTAAAACATTTTTCATTTAAGAGAGGTGAATGATTAATGGATTTTATTCATAGCTTTAAGGCATGGTTACATACTAATGATCATGAAATAAAGACACAAAACATAGATAAACACAATATTAAAAACCGAAAGCAGAAAGAAATAAGAACAAGGAATGAGTCCACCTCTAGTGGCGTCTTCTTCTTGAAGGTCCAACAATGTCCTTAAGCTCTTCTATGTCCCTTCCTTGCCTTTGTTGCTCTTCCCTCATTGCTCTTTGATCTTCTCTTATTTCTTGGAGAATGATGGAGTGCTCATGATGTTCCACCCTTAATTGTTCCACATTGTGGCTCAAATCTTCTAAGGAGGTATTGAGTTGCTCCCAATAGTTGTTGGGAGGAAAGTGCATCCCTTGAGGCATCTCAGGGATTTCTTGATGATGAGCTTCCTCATGCATCTCTTGAGAACCGTGAGGGGCTTCTCTTGCTTGCTCCATCCTCTTCTTGGTGATGGGCTTATCCTCTTCAATGAGGATGTCTCATTCTATGATAACTCCAGCTGAGTAACACAGATGGCAAATAAGGTGAGGAAAAGCTAGCCGTGCCATAGGTGAGGACTTGTCGGCTATTTTGTAGATTTCATTGGAGATGACCTCATGAACTTCTACTTCCTCTCCAATCATGATGCCATGAATCATGATGGCCCGATCCATAGTAACTTCAGATCGGTTGCTAGTAGGAATGATGGAGCGTTGAATGAACTCCAACCATCCTCTAGCTATAGGCTTGAGGTCCAGTCTTCTTAGTTGGACTGGCTTGCCTTTGGAGTCTCTCTTCCATTGAGCTCCTTCCACATAAAAGTCCATAAGGACTTGGTCCAACCTTTGATCAAAGTTGACCCTTCTAGTGTAGGGGCATTCATCTCCTTGCATCATGGGCAAGTGAAACGCCAACCTCACATTTTCCGGACTAAAATCCAAGTATTTCCCCCGAACCATTGTGAGATAGTTCTTTGGACTCGGGTTCATACCTTGATCATGGTTTCTAGTGATCCATGCATTGGCATAGAACTCTTGAACCATTAAGATTCCGACTTGTTGCATGGGGTTGGTTAGGACTTCCCAACCTCTTTTTCGGACTTCATGTCGGATCTCCGGATACTCATTTTTCTTGAGCATGAAAGGGACCTCAGGGATCACTTTCTTCTTTGCCACAACATCATAGAAGTGGTCTTGATGGCTCTTGGAGATGAATCTTTCCATCTCCCATGACTCGGAGGTGGAAGCTTTTGTCTTCCCTTTTCCTTTTCTAGAGGATACTCCGGTCTTAGGTGCCATTGATGGTAATGGAAAAACAAAAAGCTTGTGCTTTTACCACACCAAACTTAAAATATTGCTCGCCCTTGAGCAAGAGAAGAAAGAAGAGAAGAAGAAGAAGAAGAAAATATGGTAGAGAGGGAGAGAGGTAGGTTCGGCTTAGGTGAAGAAGGAGGGGTTGTGTTCGGTGAAAATGAAGTAGAATGGAAGGGTATTTATAGGGAAAGGGGGGAGGTATGTTCGGCCATTTGGGTGGGAATGGGAGGGAAATTGGTTTGAATTTTTGAAGGTAGGTGGGGTTTATGGGGAAGAGTGGATGGATGTGAGTGGTGAATGGGGTAATTGGGAAGAGGAATTGAGGTGATTGGTGAAAGGTGTTGGAAAGTGTGACATGGGGAAGAGTGAATTTGGATTAGGAGAGTGTGATTAGGATTAAAAGGTAAGGTGGGAATATGTTAGGTGGTGATCCTGTGGGGTCCACAGATCCTGAGGTGTCAAGGAATTCCATCCCTGCACCAAATAGGCATGAAAAATGCCTTCGTGCATCATTCTGGCGTTTAAACGCCCATTGGTGCACATTCTGGGCGTTCAACGCCCATGTAAAGCACGTTTCTGGCGTTGAACGCCAGTTTCATGCTTGTTACTGGCGTTCAGCGCCAGTTTTTCCTCTCTGGGCACATTCTTGGCGTTCAGCGCCAGAATGTTGCTTGTTTCTGGCGTTCAACGCCAGAATGGTGCTCTGTTCTGGCGTTGAACGCCAGCCAGATGCATCTTACTGGCGTTGAACGCCAGCCCGTGCGTCCTCCAGGGTGAAATTTTTTTCTTCTGCTGTTTTTGATTCTGTTTTTAATTTTTTATGATTTTTTTGTGACTCCTCATGATCATGTACCTAATAAAACACAAAATAACAATAAAATATAATAAAATAAAAATTAGATAAATAAAATTGGGTTGCCTCCCAACAAGCGCTTGTCAATAGCTTGATAGTGGCTCTCATGGAGCCACAAGGTGATCAGGTCAATGTTGTATAGTTGTCCACACCAAACTTAGAGTTTGGATATAGGATTTTAACACCAAACTTAGAGTTTAGTTGTGGCCTCCCAACACCAAACTTAGAGTTTGACTGTGGGGGCTCTTCTTGACTCTGAACTGAGAGAAGCTCTTCATGCTTACTCTCTTTTGTCACAGAGGGATGGCCATGTGCCTTAAACACAAGGTATTCCCCATTCAATTGAAGGACTAACTCTCCTCTGTTGACATCTATCACAGCTTCTGCTGTGGCTAGGAAAGGTCTTCCTAGGATGATGCATTCATCATCTTCCTTCCTAGTGTCTAGGATTATGAAATCAGCAGGGATGTAAAGGCCTTCAACCTTTACTAGCACGTCCTCTACTAACCCATAAGCTTGTCTCAATGACTTGTCTGCCAATTGTAATGAGAACAAGGCAGGATGTACCTCAATGATCCCCAGCTTCTCCATTACAGAGAGTGGCATAAGATTTATCCCTGACCCCAGATCACACAGAGCTTTTGCAAAGTTCATGGTGCCTATGGTGCAAGGTATTAAGAACTTGCCAGGATCTTGTTTTTTTTTTAGGTAGAGTTTTCTGAATCCAAGAATCCAGTTCACTAATGAGCAAGGGAGGTTCACTTTCCCAAGTCTCATTACCAAACAACTTGGCATTCAGCTTCATGATAGCTCCTAAGTATTGAGCAACTTGCTCTCCAGTCACATCTTCATCCTCTTCAGAGGAAGAATAGTCTTCAGAGCTCATGAATGGCAGAAGGAGATTTAATGGAATCTCTATGGTCTATATATGAGCCTCAGATTCCTTTGGATCCTTAATAGGAAACTCCTTCTTGCTTGAGGGACGTCCCAGGAGGTCTTCCTCACTAGGATTTTCGTCCTCTTCCTCCCTTGTGCATTCGGCCATATTGACTATGTCAATGGCTTTGCACTCTCCTTTTGGATTCTCTTCTGTATTACTTGGGAGAGTACTGGGAGGAGTTTCAATGACTTTCTTACTCAGCTGGCCCACTTGTGCCTCCAAATTTCTAATGGAGGATCTTGTTTCATTCATGAAACTGAAGGTGGCCTTTGACAGATCAGAGACTATATTGGCTAAATTAGAAGTGTTTTGCTCAGAATTCTCTGTCTGTTGCTGAGAAGATGATGGATATGGCTTACTATTACTCAGCCTATTGCCTCCACCATTGTTAAAACCTTGTTGAGGTTTTTGTTGATCCTTCCAGGAGAAATTTGGATGATTTCTCCATGATGAGTTATAGGTGTTTCCATAAGGTTCACCCATGTAATTAACTTCTGCCATGGCAGGGTTCTCAGGATCATAAGCTTCTTCAGAAGCTGCCTCTTTAATACTGTTGGATGCATGTTGCCATCCATTCAGATTTTGAGAGATCATGTTGACCTGTTGAGTCAACACTTTGTTCTGAGCCAATATGGCATTCAGAGCATCAATTTCAAGAACTCCTTTCTTTTAAGGTATCCCATTATTCACGGAATTCCTCTCAGAGGTGTACATGAATTGATTGTTTGCAACCATGTCAATGAGTTCTTGAGCCTCTTCAGGCGTTTTCTTCAGGTGAATAGATCCACCTGCAGAATGGTCCAATGACATTTTCGAAAATTCAGAGAGGCCATAATAGAATATATCTAATATGGTCCATTCTGAAAACATGTCAGATGGACATCTTTTGGTCAGCTGCTTGTATCTTTCCCAAGCTTCATAGAGGGATTCACCATCTTTTTGTTTGAAGGTTTGAACATCCACTCTCAGCTTGCTCAGCTTTTGAGGAGGAAAGAATTTATCCAAGAAGGTAGTGACCAGCTTATCCCAGGAGTCCAGGCTATCCTTAGGTTGTGAATCCAACCATATTCTAGCACTGTCTCTTACAGCAAAAGGGAAAAGCATGAGTCTGTGGACTTCAGGATCAACTCCATTCGTCTTTACAGTCTCACAGATCTGCAAGAACTTAGTTAAGAACTGATAGGGATCTTCAGATGGAAGTCCATAAAACTTGCAGTTTTGTTGCATTAAAGCAACTAGCTGAGGTTTCAGCTCAAAGTTATTGGCTCCAATGGCAGGAATGGAGATGCTTCTTCCATCAAACTTGGACGTTGGCTTTGTGAAGTCACCAAGCATTCTCCTTGCATTATTATTATTATTTTTGGCTGCCATCTCCTTCTCTTGTTTGAAAATTTCTGAAAGGTTGTTTCTGGATTGTTGTAATTTAGCTTCTCTTAATTTTCTCTTCAGAGTCCTTTCAGGTTCTGGATCAATTTCAACAAGAGTGCCTTTATCCTTGTTCCTGCTCATATGAAAGAGAAGAAAACAGGAAAAGAAGAGGAATCCTCTATGTCACAGTATAGAGATTCCTTTATGTTAGTAGAAGAAGAAAGGGGAGAAGAATGAAGAAGGATGGATTCGGATTTTTGGATGAAGAGAGGTGAAGAGAAGTGTTAGTAATTAAATAATTAAATAGAAGAAGAAAAGAGAAGGGAAATTTCGAAAATAGATTTGAAAAAGGGGTTAGTAATTTTTGAAAGATAAAATATAATTGAAATTTTAAAACAATTAATTAATTAAAAAGAATTTTTGAAAAAGAGAGAGGTATTTTCGAAAATTAGAGAGGGAAGAGTAGTTAGGTGGTTTTGAAAAAGACAAGAAACAAACAAAAAGTTAGTTAGTTGATTGAAAAAGATTTGAAATCAAATTTGAAAAGATAAGAAGATAAGAAGTTGGATAAGATATTTTGAAATCAAATTTTGAAAAAGATAAAATTTTGAGAAGGATAAGATAAAAAGATAAGATAAAAATTTTAATAAAAAGATATTTTGAAAAAGATTTAATTTTTAAAATGACTTAACTAACAAGAAACCACAAGATAAGATTCTAGAACTTAAAGATTGAACCTTTCTTAATAAGAAGGTAACAAACTTCAAATTTTTGAACCAATCACATTAATTGTTAGCTTAATTTTCGAAAATTTGATAAAAAGATAAGAAAAAGATTTTGAAAATAATTTGAAAAAATATTTTTGAAATTTTCGAAAATGATAAAAAAATGAAAAAGATATGATTTTTGAAAAAGATTTTGAAAAGATAAGATTTTTAAAATTGAAAATTTGACTTGACTTGTAAGAAACAACTAATTTTAAAAATTTTTTGACTATGTCAACTTAAATTTTCGAAAATTATGAGAAAAATAAGGAAAAGATATTTTTTTGATTTTTGAATTTTTAATTATGAGAGAGAAAAACAACAAAAATACTTAATACATGAAATTTTTAGATCAAAACAATGAATGCATGCAAGAATGCTATGAATGTCAAGATGAACACCAAGAACACTTTGAAGATCATGATGAACATCAAGAACATAATTTTGAAAAATTTTTGATGCAAAGAAAATATGCAAGACTCCAAACTTTAGAAATCTTTAATGCATGGACTTTAACAAACAAAAAATGCATATGAAAAACAACATAAGACACAAAACAAGAAATCATCAAGATCAAACAAGAGGACTTTATCAAGAACAACTTGAAGATCATGAAGAACACTATGAATGCAAGGATTTTTCGAAAAAATGCAAGAAAAATTTTAAAAGCATGCAATTGACACCAAACTTAAAAATTGACTCAAGACTCAAACAAGAAACACAAAATATTTTTGATTTTTATGATTTTCTAATTTTTTTTTGGATTTTTATTAAATTTTTTCGAAAAATATAGTTTGTGAAAACGAAAAAGAAAAGAAAAATTTTGAAAAAGATTTTTTGAAAAGAAAAATTACCTAATCTGAGCAACAAGATGAACCGTCAGTTGTCCATACTCGAACAATCCCCGGCAACGGCGCCAAAAACTTGGTGGACAAAATTGTGATCCATGTTCTTTTGTACTTGTATGAAATCATTATTATGGCATCGGTTGTTTTCACAACTCCGTTCAACTAACCAGCAAGTGTACTGGGTCGTCCAAGTAATAAACCTTACATGAGTAAGGGTCGATCCCACAGAGATTGTTGGTATGAAGCAAGCTATGGTCACCTTGTAAATCTCAGTTAGGCTGATTAAAATTGTTTATGGTTTTGAAAATTAATAATAAAATAGAAATAATAAAAGGGATAGAATACTTATGCAGATTCATTGGTGGGAATTTCAGATAAGCGAATGGAGAGACTGTATGGCTCAAGGACGCCTACTTTCCTACTGCTTCAACTCAATCCTTCTTACTCCTTTCCATGGCAAGCTGTGTATAGGGGTTCACCGTTCGACGATGGCTACTTTCAATCCTCTCGGGAAAATGGTCCTCTGCGGCTGTCACTCGCATGGCTAATCGTTTGGAGGCATCACCTGGCCGAAGGCTACATCCCATCCTCGCAGTGAAAACTATGCTCACGCGCTCTGTCACAGCACGGCTAATCACTGGTTGGTTCCCGCGCCTACTGGAATAGAATCCCTTGATTCTTTTGCGTCTGTCACTAACGCCCATCACTTGCGAGTCTGAAGCACGTCACAGTCATTCATTACCGGAATCCTACTCGGAATACCACAGACAAGGTTAGACTTTCCGGATTCCCAGGATCCTACTCGGAATACCACAGACAAGGTGAGACTTTCCAGATCCTCATAAATGCCGCCATCTATCTAGCTTATACCACGAAGATTCTGTTGGGGAATCTAAGAGATACACATTCAAGCTCTGTTGCATGTAGAACGGAAGTGGTTGTCAATCACACGCGTTCATAAGTGAGAATGATAATGAGCGTCACATAATCATCACATTCATCATATTCTTGGGTACGAATGAATATCTTGGAATAAGAATAAGATAGAATTGAATGGAATAAAATAGAATTGCATTAATACTTGAGGTACAGTAGAGCTCCACACCCTTAATCTATGGTGTGCAGAAACTCCACCGTTGAAAATACATAAGTAAGAGGTTCAGGCATGGCCGAATGGACAGCCCCCATGATCTGAGAACTAATCGTCCCAAGATGTCAAATACATTAGTTAAATGTTCTATTTATAATAAACTAGCTCCTAGGGTTTACATGAGTAAGTAATTGATGCATAAATCCACTTCCGGGGCCCACTTGGTGTATGCTTGGGCTGAGCTTGATCAATCCACGAGCTGAGGCTTCTCTTGGAGTTGAACTCCGAGTTATGACGTGTTTTGGGCGTTCAACTCCGGATCATGACGTTTTTCTGGCGTTTAACTCCAGACAGCAGCATGTACTTGGCGTTTAACGCCAAGTTACGTCGTCAATTTCCGAATAAAGTGTGGACTATTATATATTGCTGGAAAGCCTGGATGTCTACTTTCCAACGCCGTTGAGAGCGCGTCATTTGGAGTTCTGTAGCTCCCGAAAATCCATTTTGAGTGCAGGGAGGTCAGATTCCAACAGCATTAGCAGTCCTTTTGTCAGCCTTTTTCAGAGTTTTGCTCAAATCCCTCAATTTCAGTCAGAATTTACCTGAAATCACAGAAAAACACACAAACTCATAGTAAAGTCCAGAAATGTGAATTTAACATAAAAACTAATGAAAACATCCCTAAAAGTAACTTAAACTTACTAAAAACTACCTAAAAACAATGCCAAAAAGCGTATAAATTATCCGCTCATCAGTTGGACAGAGTACTGCGAATACCACCAAATCTACAGACATTCTACCAATGAAGTGCTTCGACCTAAAGAATGTCATAGAGAAATTGGCAAGAGAAGGGCGATTAGATCGGTACTTAGCCAATAAAGCGGATGAACCGAGAAAAAGAAGAAGGGATGAAGAGGTCGGATGAGTTGAATGCCAACCTCACACCCCTAAGAGACATGTTCATATGATAAATGGGGGATTCGCAGGAGGTGGGATCTCTAAATCATCTCGCAAAAGACACCTCAAAAAGGTATATCATGTCGGAGAAGGGGATAGGTCACCCAACCTCCCCACTATTACCTTTACCTAAGAAGACGTAACAGGCATCATCCCGGGGCATGATGATCCCATGGTTATTACCATCATACTCGCCAACACTAATCTCTACCAAACATTGGTGATGCAAGGGCATCTTGGCCAGTTTCACTGACCTTTTCTTTACTGTTTTTAGGGTAGTTTCATGCATTTTCTTAGGAAATAAGCTAGTTTTAGGTATATATTCACTTACACCTTGATTCAAGCATACATTGTGCATTTTACATGATTTCATGAGGATTTTGCATGAATTTAGTGACAAATGGTATGTTGCATTACCCATGACTTGGACTAGAACTTTGATGCACTCTATTGCTTGATTTCAAGACCAAAGGAAGAAAGGAGGAACCACTTAGTAGTCACGTTAATCTAATTAACGTAGCCACTGACGTGGAATGGGAGGTAACCTGCAAAGTTAATGAGAAAAGTGATTGCCAATAACGCTCTCGAAGCCATCATTGCCCACGTTAAGAGTCACGTTAACTAAGTTAACGTGAGCTCTAACGTGAAGGAAGGACTTTGAGCCAACGTTAGTGACACTTAACATTATCACTAATGTTGGCCAATGATCATAAGTGGCCACGTTAGAGTCCACGTTAACTTGGTTAACGTGGCCTCTAACGTCAATAAGGGGAAGGAAGCCAACGTTAGTGATGTTCAACATTGTCACTAACGTTGGCCTAAGGTGCAATGTGCCACGTTAACTTCCACGTTAACTTGGTTAACGTGGGAGCTAACGTGAGAGGCAAGAATGGTCGACAACGTTAGTGACACCCAACATTGTCACTAACGTTGGAAGCAACCACAAAACCCCAAGGAGCCACGTTAACTTCTACGTTAACATAGTTAACGTGGAAGCTAACGGCAATGAGTGAAAGATGAGCCAACGTTAGTGACACTCAACATTGTCACTAACGTTGGAAATGGTTTGCAAAGCCACGTTAACCTAGTTAACGTGGACTCTAACGAGAATAGGGGCATATTGGAACATTAGTGACAATGTTGAGTGTCACTAACGTTCTCGAAGATTGGCACACCTATGTTAAAAGAGCCACGTTAACTAAGTTAACGTGGACTCTAACGTAGGAAAGGGAGAGGCTCTCAACGTTATTGGGAAAGCTGAGTCCCAATAACGTGTGCGAAGGACAAAGAGGCAACGTTAGTGGCAACGTTTGTGCCACCAACGTTGAAGTTAATGTGGCCTTTACTTGGGTAAGAAACGTTAGTGAAAAAGTTGAATGACACTAACATTTTCGAACCCATTTTCTCACTGAATGTTAGCACCTCTAACGTCTTGAGCTAAAGTCTCTACCCACTTCACACTTTCTCTCTGCAAGTAAAACCAAGCCCAAATAAAGAAAAGAACTGCTTCAAACTCAAGATCCAAAGGCCCAAGACTTGAAGAACCAACTAGAAGCTGAGAAGAGTAGTATATATAGGAGTAGCTTTGAATTATTAAAAAATAAGAGGTTGAAGGGAGAGCACTACTCTCTGTATTTTACTCTGCTTTTCTAGTTCATTGATGTATTCTCCATCTTTGTTTTCATTTTCTAGAGCTATGAACAACTAAACCCCTTTCATTGGGTTAGGGAGCTCTGTTGTAATTTGATGGATCAATACTAGTTTTCATTATTCTTCTTCTCTCTGTTCTCTTGATTTTACTTGAAAGCTTTCGATCTTCATCCCATTGGGTAGTTATCTTGGAAAAGGAGCTATTCAAACTTGGATCTCTTCTGAGCCTTGAAAGAGGAATGAAGAGATCAAGCTAGAAATGCTTTCTCATGCTGGACCAATTTGGGTTTAGATGGATATGTGACTATAATCCTCTCAATACTTGATTTGGGAAATGCATGTGGTATAATCAGTGAACACACTTCATTTCTTCTCATGAGCAATTGACCAAGGAATTGGCTATTGATCAAGATTTGAGAGATTGAATTGCAAGAAATTGTAATTCAATCAATTAAGATTGCCAAGGAGATCAATGAGTGCATTGATTGAGGAAGAGATGAAAATGACTTGATCCAGAGAATTGCAACGTCTCCTATGCCCAATGAACTCCCCAAATTCTGATCTAACCCATTCTCTTTAATTTCTGCGTTTATGTTCATGAGCAAACACCCCATTCCCATTTACAATTCTGTAATTTAATTTCAGTCATCTAATTCCAGCTCTTTAATTCTAGTATTTACTTTTCATGTTATTTACATTACTGCCATTTTATTTTCTGCAACTCTCAACCCAAATTCTGAATTAGCTCAACTAGAACATTCTTCTAATTAAAGTTGCTTGATCAATCAATCCCTGTGGGATTCGACCTCACTCTATTGTAAGTTTTTACTTGACGACAAATTCGGTACACTTGCCGAAGGAAATCTGTTGAGAGACAATTTCCACCTGCATCAAGTTTATGGCGCCGTTGCCGGGGATTGATTGTGCATCAACAATAATTAGATTGGAAGATTACTAGATTGAACATTTTTGTTTTGTTGATTTAATTTTCTGTTTGAGTAATTTACTTTCTGTCTTAATTAACTCCTTCCCTTTCCCCCCTCTACTCTTTCGTTTTTCTTTGTTATTTACAATTCAGTTTGCTAACCCACTAACTGTTTGATATATTGCATCACTCACAACTAACAGTAATTTTGACAGCAATATTCTCTGCACATAGTTTTTCCTTGCTTGTACTTGTTGGTTGTATGACAGGGAGAAGAAGCAGGGCTTCAACTTCTTTCGATTCTGAACCAGAGAGGACCCTCCTTAGATTAAGGAGGGAAGCAAGAGGGAAACGTGCAATCGGTGCTGAAGAGGAGGAGGAACACTTTGAACTAAACATGGAAGGCAATATAGAAAACCAACATGAAGAAGAGGCTAATAACCATGGGGGAGGAGGTAGAGCAAATCATGTTGGGGAGGATAGAAGAGTGTTAAGCTCTTATATCAATCCCAACCCAGGCAACTGTGGGAGCAGCATTCAGAAGCCCACCATACATGCCAACAATTTCGAGCTAAAACCTCAGCTCATCACTCTTGTGCAGAATAATTGCTCATTTGGAGGAGGTGTTCAAGAAGATCCGAATCAACACTTAACCATCTTCTTGAGGATTTGTGACACAGTGAAGTCCAATGGAGTCCACCAGGATGTCTATAGGCTGCTCTTGTTCCCATTTTCTCTCAGGGACAAGGCATTCAAATGGCTTGAATCCTTCCCAAAAGAAAGCCTGACAAATTGGGAGGAGGTAGTGAATAAGTTTTTGGCAAGGTTTTACCCCCCTCAAAGGATCAATAGGCTGAGAACTGAAGCACAGACGTTCAGACAGCAAGATGGGGAGACACTTTATGAAGCTTGGGAAAGGTTCAAAGACCTAACGAGGAGATGCCCACCAGAGATGTTCAATGAGTGGGTCCAACTGCACATCTTCTATGAAGGCTTGTCATATGAGTCAAAGAAGGCAGTAGATCATTCCTCTGGAGGATCCTTGAACAAGAAGAAGACCATTGAAGAAGCAATAGATGTCATTGAAACTGTAGCTGAGAATGACTACTTCTATGCTTCCGAAAGAGGGAACACTAAGGGAGTAATGGAGCTAAACAATGTAGATGCTCTGCTGGCTCAGAACAAGCTCATCACCAAGCAGTTAGCTGACCTCACCAAGAAGATGGAGAGGAACCAAGTGGCAGTAATCACCACCTCATTAACAACCCAAGAAGAAGTTGAAGAAGAAGACCTTGAGCAAGCCAACTACATTGGGAACTCACCTAGACAGAACCATGATCCATACTCCAAGACATAGAACTCTGGATGGAGGAACCACCCAAACTTTGGGTGGGAGAATCAGCAAGAGCAAGGCCAAGACCAGAGGCGTTACAACTTCAACAACAATGTAGCTCATCAACAATTCACACAGAGGACATATCAACACCCCCACAACAACACCTCTCATCCTCCCACCTCTAATCCCAATTTACCATCAATTGATGATAGACTCTCTAAGCTTGAAACCTTACTTGAAGGAATATGCCAAGAGATTCAAGAAGACAAGGTGTTCAAAGAAGAGGTGCGAGCCAACATTAAGAACCAAGGAGAGACCATCAAGAAGCTGGAATTTCAAGTGGGATGCTTAGCGGAGAAGATTCCCAAACCTACTGATGACTTCCCAAGTGACACGGAGAAAAACCCAAGAGGAGAGGCAAAGAAAGTAAGATGGGAAGATTGCAAAATGGTCACTACAAGTGATCAAGAGGATGAAGACAAGCAAAGCAACCTCTCCCAACAGCTTGAAAATAACTCAACAGAGGAGAAGGATAGAGATCACCAAGAACCAGAAATCTCACAACAAGTTGCTGAAGCTCTATGCACCATTTCCCCAACTGCTCAATGTTGTTGTGGGGAAGAGAATATACTCAAGGTTCCTAGACTTGTTTGCATTTCTGCATGTGAACATACCATTCATCAAGGCCATACAACAAATGCCTGCATTCATCAAGTACATGAAGGAACTTCTTCCCAGGAAAAGCTCACTCAAAGGAGGCCAAACTACAGTGTTAAACAAGGAATGTAGTGCCCTTATTCAACCTGAATTGCCTGCAAAAAGAAGAGACCCAGGGAGTTTTCACATCACTTGTGCCATAGGGGAAATAATGTTTGATAAAGCACTCTGTGATTTAGGGGCAAGCATCAACTTACTGCCCCTATCCCTGGCGAAGAGGCTCCAGATCAATGAGATAATGCCCACAGATGTGATCATCAGACTCGCTGACAAGACTCAAAAGCAAGCAATAGGAGTGGTGGAAAATGTGCTATTAAAGGTTGGGAAATACTTTCTCCCAACAGACTTTGTCATCCTGGACATGGAAGAAAGTCACATTCACCTAATCATATTGGGAAGACCCTTCCTAGCTACAGCCAGAGCACTCATAGATGTGGAAAAAGGGGAGCTAATATTGAGGATCCATGATGAACGGCTCAGCTTTAATGTCTTCAAACTCTCACAAGAAGTAGACCAAGAACACAAGGAACCAAGTAAAGACCATGATGAGATGCTAAAGGAGGAAGCAAGCACAGAAGCACACCCAACCTATCTGGAGACCCCTTTAGTTAATAAACAAGGGAAACAGCCACTGCCACAGCTCAAGGAAAAGTTGGAGGAACCTAAACCTCTAGAGGCATGTGAAGACAACATCATAACTCCTTTAGAAAAAGAGGTAACCAAGAGCAAGGAGACATCAAAAGAAACAAAGAAGAAGGTACCAAGGAAGTGGAGGAACAAAAAGATCCCTACGGAAGACTTCTCTCCAGGAGATAGAGTGATCTCAGCTTACTTTCCAGATATCCCCCCAATCTCCCTACTGTACCATCTCAGTTACCTAAAGTCTTCACGATCAACAGAGTTCTCTCCCTGGAACATGTAGAAATCATTGATACAACCAATGGATACAAGTCCACAGCAAGAGGGGAGGACTTCAAGCATTACCAACCACCCTGATTGGGGGAGAAACGTCAAGCTAGTGACGCTAAAGAAGCACTTCATGGGAGGCAACCCATGTTTTATATGCTTTTAGAAGATAGTAAATAAGTCAATATTTATGAATTCAAACCCAAACTTAACAAACTCCTGGTGGAATCCTTATTGTGCAGTATACAAGGAAGAACAAGTTTGGTGTTCAAAGCATGCCAAGAAAGCATGAATGCAACTAAGAGCATGCTAGTCTTGAAAGCTTTGAACAGAACTTTTCATCACAGTGCTCCAAACTAAGTTTGGTGTCACCCCATGGTGCCACCAATATGCATACAAGGACCCACGAATAGTTAGTTAGTTAGTTGGAATTCATGAATAAACAATTTAATCTTTTCTTATTTTTTTTTTTAATTCTAGCCGTAAAGTTCTTGTTGTTGTTTTCATGTCTTTTCTCACCTTTCTTATTTTGTCTTTATAGGAAAAAGAAAAGGAGCATTGATGGGGATTGATTGGACAATTAAATGAGGGAGGTTCAGCCACTTCATGAAGAGAACTACACACTTGTTCTAAAAAGGGAATACATTGGAAAATGTTGCCATGCAACATTAGAAAAATGAGACACCTTAAAGACCGAGCAATCTCCATCATAAAGTTGGTGATCCTTGTCCTTTCTCCACACATAACCCCAACCATCCATAAGGCAACCAATACATCAATCCACACCCTCCATTTATTCACAACTTCCACATATAAATAATCCTTGTTCCATACCCACCTTCATCGTCATAACCCACTTTTCACAATCTTCATTTCGGCACAAGACACTCCCTCTCACAGTAAAAACATTTCCCCCTCATTCTCTTCATTGCAATAAAACCCTAAACAACCAAAAGTCTCCAAAACCTTACCACCTTCACATATCAACTCTCGTTCATGGCCTCTTCAAGTTCTAAAAGAAGGAAGGGAAAGAAACCCATGGAGCAACACCCGTATGACGAAAAGAGATTTAGAAGCTTGTATCACGTATTGCAATACAGGTGGATGGTTGACAAGGAAATCATTTATGAGCTGGGATTTCAAGTGAAGAAAACTGAATGCCCTAAAATCACAGAGAAAGTAGAAAAGAGAAGATGGGAGCTCCTCACTGATCCGGTCATTAAGGTAAATGCCAACCTCATAAGAGAATTTTATGCGAATTCGGTCCGATATGATAAGAAAGATGAGTCATATACAAGCTTTGTGAGAGGAAAGTTGGTTGATTTTGGCCCCATGGGTGTCATGAGAGCACTGAAGCTACGGTCCATACAGTTTGAAGAAGAGAGTTATCACTCAAGATTGGACAACCCCAATTATGACCAAATCTTGAGGGACATTTGTGTTCCCGGAGCTGACTGGGAAAGGGGTGCAGGAAAGAAACCAAAGTTCCTCAAAAGAACAGATCTCACTCCTGAAGCCAAGGGGTGGTTTGAGCTAGTGAGGAGGTCTATCCCCCCAACTGCAAACAACTCGGAGGTGAATCTTAAGAGAGTAACAATGGTGCATTGTATACTGAAGGGAGGAGAAATCAAGGTTCATGAACTCATAGCAGAAGGCATTAGAAAGATGGCAGAAAAAAGCGATCCAAGAGGAACGTTAGGTTACCCCAGCACCATTTACCGAATATGCAAGAAAGCTGGGGTGGTTTTTGAAGATGAGGATCCTGTGTGGATAAAGGAAGGCATTCCAATAACGGTCCGCAGGATGAATGCTGCCGCATCCCCCCTGCCTCAACGGAAGCAAAGGAAGAGGACAGTCCCTCAAGTAGTGGAAGGACGAGTTGTAGAGAGGCAAGCACCACATACCTTGGACATGGACCAATTGCAAGAAGCCATTGATGGCTTGTCTAGACAGTATTTGGAAAACCAAGGAGCACAGAAAGAGCTTCAACTACAAATAATGGGGCAGCAAGAGGAAGCATTCTCAAGATGGACGACTCAGCAAAGTGAGTGGCAAAGGCAAATGATGGAACCGCAACTAAGTCAAGGGCAACAATGGGGAGAAACATTCAGCAGGATTGAACAAAGGCAAAATGAGCAACAAGAGTCCATCCAGAGGCTAATCAACATCCAATCACATCAAGGGGCGCATATACATGAGATGCATCGAAGACAAATAGAACAGGCAGAACTATTGGACGAGCAAAGGGCATTCGCAGAAGGAGTTTACATGAGCGAGACGGGGCATCATATAAACACTCAAGCCAGGCTCGGCTACATAGTAGGACAGCTGCCAATATTGCATCCAGGAATCGCCAAGTATGAAGAAATGAAGGATGAATTAGTACGAAAGGAAAGACAAAGGGTGGAAGAGAGTCATGAATCAGTGAGGAAGGCACTTGAGGATTGGAAGCAAGCAAGATTGGCGCGGATGCGAGGAAATGCAAAAGGACACAAGGAAGACAAGCACGGAGGAGAGCATGGGAATAAACGGTGGTGGAGTTCCTTCTTTACTCCATCTTTTTCTATGCTTTAAATAAGGAAGATCTTGTATGAAATAGAACATGCTTCCATGCTAGTTTGAACCTTTTCAATTCTACATTTTTAGTTTTATTGCTTAGGTCTATGTTTGCTGGTTCTTTATGTCACTGCACCACTACTTTACTTAATTGTATGTTTGTCCTTAGAATCAAATGAAAAAGAGAATGATTGTGTTTTAAAAAGACCAGAGAGGAGTTCATAATATGGAGTAATTTTCTGAATCTTTGGTGTGATCATAAGTTAGCTAAGTTGGTTCAACCATGAGGTGGGAAGACAACTATCTGTCCTAAATCATATGCTTTGAACAGACCCCATGAGACTAGCTAAATAACAAGATCCTAATAAGAGAAAGGGAAAGAACAATGAAATTGAAAAACAAAAGAAAAAGAGTAAGCAATAAGGCTAGGCACCAATGGTTTTAATCTTGAGGCATGTGTCTGTGGTGTTCCTGTGTGAGGGATTTACTTGGATGAATAAGCTCTTAGGGGTGCCTTATCACTTGGTAACTTGGGTTAACTAACTCGGGATTATCAGCTGAAAGTCCACTATCAAGAGTAACCCTCACTACAGAGCATTTAGTAACCCAAAGAGGTGCTGGACATCAAGGTCTCAAGAAAAGAAAACAAATAAACCATATGCCTGTGGTGTGTATGTATGGGGGAGAGACTTGAGGAAGTAAGTCCGTAGGGGTGTTTCAACACCTAGCACCTTAAACCAACTGGTTCGAGAGTGTTGGCTGAAAGCTTATTTTAAAGAGTTGCCCCCTTACAGAGTACCTAGCCTGAAGAACACAAATAAATCCTGAAATAACAATAAAAGGATCAATAAAGGTCTCATGGTATGTAAGCAAAACCAGTGTTTTAGAGCATGATAAAGGTCTGAAAGCCAGTAATGGAATGAACCTAAGTTGCTATGCATGAAACCACCATAAAATCAGTAACATGACCTCCACAAGAATGACTCATTTCTCTTGGCATTCCATTCATCATTCCCTTGTTCCAGTACTTGCTTAGGGACAAGCAAGCTTTAAGTTTGGTGTTGTGATTGATGAGCGGATAATTTATACGCTTTTTGGCATTGTTTTTAGGTAGTTTTTAGTAAGTTTAAGCTACTTTTAGGGATGTTTTCATTAGTTTTTATGTTAAATTCACATTTCTGGACTTTACTATGAGTTTGTGTATTTTTCTGTGATTTCATGTAAATTCTGGCTGAAATTGAGGGATTTGAGCAAAACTCTGAAAAAAGGCTGACAAAAGGACTGCTGATGCTGTTGGAATCTGACCTCCCTGCACTCAAAATGGATTTTCTGGAGCTACAGAACTCAAATTGGCGCGCTCGCAACAGCGTTGGAAAGTAGACATCCAGGGCTTTCCAGCAATATATAATAGTTCATACTTTATTCGGAAATTGATGACGTAACTTGGCGTTGAACGCCAAGTACATGCTGCTGTCTGGAGTTAAACGCCAGAAAAACGTCATGATCCGGAGTTGAACGCCCAAAACACGTCATAACTCGGAGTTCAACTCCAAGAGAAGTCTCAGCTCGTGGATAGATCAAGCTCAGCCCAAACATATACCAAGTGGGCCCCGGAAGTGGATTTATGCATCAATTACTCACTCATGTAAACCCTAGGAGCTAGTTTATTATAAATAGGACTTTTTACTAGTGTATTAGTCATCTTGGGACGATTAGTTCTCAGATCATGGGGGCTGGCCATTCGGCCATGCCTGAACCTTTCACTTATGTATTTTCAACAGTGGAGTTTCTGCACACCATAGATTAAGGGTGTGGAGCTCTGCTGTACCTCAAGTTTCAATACAATTACTATTACTTTCTATTCAATTCTCTTTTATTCTTATTCCAAGATATACGTTGCACTTAACCTTGATGAATGTGATGATCTGTGACACTCATCATCATTCTCACTTATGAACGCGCGTGACTGACAACCACTTCCGTTCTACCTTAGGCCGGGCGCATATCTCTTAGATTCCCCAACAGAATCTTCGTGGTATAAGCTAGATAGATGGCGGCATTCATGAGGATCCCGAAAGTCTAACCTTGTCTGTGGTATTCCGAGTAGGATCCTGGGAATCCGGAAAGTCTAACCTTGTCTGTGGTATTCCGAGTAGGATTCCGGTATTGAATGACTGTGACGTGCTTCAGACTTGCAAGTGCTGGGCGTTAGTGACAGACGCAAAAGAATCAAGGGATTCTATTCCAACAGGAGCGGGAACCAACCAGTGATTAGCCGTGTTGTGACAGAGCGCGTGAGCGTAGTTTTCACTGCGAGGATGGGATGTAGCCTTCGGCCAGTGTGATGCCTCCAGACGATTAGCCATGCGAGTGACAGCGCAGAGGACCATTTTCCAAAGAGGATACAAAGTAGCCATCGTCGAACGGTGAACCCCTATACACAGCTTGCCATGGAAAGGAGTAAGAAGGATTGGAAGAGTGAATAGTGAAGTAGAGTTTCAAGAGGAGCACAGCATCTCCATACACTTATCTGAAATTCTCACTATTAATTTACATAAGTATTTCTATCCTCTTTATTTTCTGTTTATTATTGCTTTTCGAAAACCATAAACTATTTAATCCACCTGACTGAGATTTACAAGGTGACCATAGCTTGCTTCATACCAACAATCTCTGTGGGATCGACCCTTACTCGCGTAAGGTTTATTACTTGGACGACCCAGTACACTTGCTGGTTAGTTGAACGGAGTTGTGAATTCAACCGGTGCCATAATAATGATTTCATACAAGTACAAAAGAATATGGATCACAATTTCGTCCACCAAGTTTTTGGCGCCGTTGCCGGGGATTGTTCGAGTTTGGACAACTGACGGTTCATCTTGTTGCTCAGATTAGGTAATTTTCTTTTCAAAAATCTTTTTCAAAATTTTTCTTTTCTTTTTCGTTTTTCCAAAAATATTTTCGAAAAAAAAATATTCATAAAAATCCAAAAAAAATTAGAAAATCATAAAAATCAAAAATATTTTGTGTTTCTTGTTTGAGTCTTGAGTCAATTTTTAAGTTTGGTGTCAATTGCATGCTTTTAAAAATTTTTCTTGCATTTTTTCGAAAAATCCATGCATTCATAGTGTTCTTCATGATCTTCAAGTTGTTCTTGACAAGTCTTCTTGTTTGATCTTGATGATTTCTTGTTTTGTGTTGTTTGTTGTTTTTCATGTGCATCTTGGCATTCATATTTACCATGCATTAAAGATTTCTAAGTTTGGTGTCTTGCATGTTTTCTTTGCATCAAAAATTTTTCAAAAATATGTTCTTGATGTTCATCATGATCTTCAAAGTGTTCTTGGTGTTCATCTTGACATTCATAGCATTCTTGCATGCATTCATTGTTTTTATCTAAAAATTTCATGCATTGAGTATTTTTGTTGTTTTACTCTCTCATAATTAAAAAAAATTCAAAAATCAAAAAAATATATTTTCCTTATTTCCCTCCAAATTTTCGAAATTTTGGGTTGACTTGGTCAAAAATTTTTAAAAATTAGTTGTTTCTTACAAGTCAAGTCAAAATTTCAATTTTAAAAATCTTATCTTTTTAAAATCTTTTTCAAAAATCATATCTTTTTCATTTTTTTTTTCATTTTCGAAAATTTCAAAATTATTTTTCAAATTATTTTCAAAATCTTTTTCTTATCTTTATATCAAATTTTCGAAAATATGCTAACAATTAATGTGATTGATTCAAAAATTTGAAGTTTGTTACTTTCTTGTTAAGAAAGGTTCAATCTTTAAGTTCTAGAATTTTATCTTGTAGTTTCTTGTTAGTGAAGTAAGTAATTTCAAAATTTTTAAAATTAAATCCTTTTATCTTTTATTTTATCTTTTTCAAAAATTTTATCTTTTTCAAAATTTGATTTTAAAATATCTTATCTAACTTCTTATCTTCTTATCTTTTTAAAAATTTGATTTCAAATCTTTTTCAATCAACTAACTAACTTTGTGTTTGTTTCTTATCTTTTTCAAAACCACCTAACTACTTCTCTCTCTTCAATTTTCGAAAATATCTCTCTCTTTTTCAAAAATTCTTTTTAATTAACTAATTGTTTCATGTTTTAATTTTAATTACAATTTATTTCTAATTTTCGAAAATTACTAACCTCTTTTTCAAAATTATTTTCGAAATTTCCCTTCTCTTTTCTTCTTCTATTTAATTATTTAATTACTAACACTTCTCTTCACCTCTCTTCATCCAAAAATCCGAATCTCCTTCTTCATTCTTCTACCCCTTTCTTCCTCTACTAACATAAAGGAATCTCTATACTGTGACATAGAGGATTCCTCTTCCTTTCTTGTTTTCTTCTCTTTCATATGAGCAGGAACAAGGATAAAGGCACTCTTGTTGAAATTGATCCAGAACCTGAAAGGACTCTGAAGAGAAAATTAAGAGAAGCTAAATTACAACAATCCAGAAACAACCTTTCAGAAATTTTCGAACAAGAGAAGGAGATGGCAGCCGAAAATAATAATAATGCAAGGAGAATGCTTGGTGACTTCACAAAGCCAACGTCCAAGTTTGATGGAAGAAGCATCTCCATTCCTGCCATTGGAGCCAACAACTTTGAGCTGAAACCTCAGCTAGTTGCTTTAATGCAACAAAACTGCAAGTTTTATGGACTTCCATCTGAAGATCCTTATCAGTTTTTAACTGAGTTCTTGCAGATCTGTGAGACTGTAAAGACGAATGGAGTTGATCCTAAAGTCTACAAACTCATGCTTTTCCCTTTTGCTGTAAGAGACAGAGCTAGAATATGGTTGGATTCACAACCTAAGGACAGCCTGGACTCCTGGGATAAGCTGGTCACAGCCTTCTTGGATAAATTCTTTCCTCCTCAAAAGCTGAGCAAGCTGAGAGTGGATGTTCAAACCTTCAAATAAAAAGATGGTGAATCCCTCTATGAAGCATGGGAAAGATACAAGCAGCTGACCAAAAGATGTCCATCTGACATGTTTTCAGAATGGACCATATTAGATATATTCTATTATGGTCTCTCTGAATTTTCGAAAATGTCACTGGATCATTCTGCAGGTGGATCTATTCACCTAAAGAAAACGCCTGAAGAGGCTCAAGAACTCATTGACATGGTTGCAAACAACCAGTTTATGTACACCTCTGAGAGAAATTCCGTGAATAATGGGATACCTCAAAAGAAAGGAGTTCTTGAAATTGATGCTCTGAATGCCATATTGGCTCAGAACAAAGTGTTGACTCAACAGGTCAACATGATCTCTCAAAATCTGAATGGTTGGCAACATGCATCCAACAGTACTAGAGAGGCAGCTTCTGAAGAAGCTTATGATCCTGAGAACCCTGCCATGGCAGAGGTTAATTACATGGGTGAACCTTTTGGAAACACCTATAATTCATCATGGAGAAATCATCCAAATTTCTCATGGAAGGATCAACAAAAACCTCAACAAGGTTTTAACAATAGTGGACGCAATAGGCTGGGCAATAGTAAGCCATATCCATCATCTTCTCAGCAACAGACAGAGAACTCTGAACAAAACACTTCTAATTTAGCCAATATAGTCTCTGATCTGTCAAAGGCCACTTTCAGTTTCATGAATGAAACAAGATCCTCCATTAGAAATTTGGAGGCACAAGTGGGCCAGCTGAGTAAGAAAGTCATTGAAACTCCTCCCAGTATTCTCCCAAGCAATACAGAAGAGAATCTAAAAGGAGAGTTCAAGGCCATTGAATTGATCAACATGGCCGAATGCACAAGGGAGGAGGAGGACGAAAATCCTAGTGAGGAAGACCTCCTGGGACGTCCCATAAGCAAGAAGGAGTTTCCTATTAAGGATCCAAAGGAATCTGAGGCTCATATAGAGACCATAGAGATTCCATTAAATCTCCTTCTGCCATTCATGAGCTCTGAAGACTATTCTTCCTCTGAAGAGGATGAAGATGTGACTGGAGAGCAAGTTGCTCAATATTTAGGAGCTATCATGAAGCTGAATGCCAAGTTGTTTGGTAATGAGACTTGGGAAAGTGAACCTCCCTTGCTCATTAGTGAACTAGATACTTGGATTCAGAAAACTCTACCTCAAAAGAAACAAGATCCTGGCAAGTTCTTAATACCCGGTACCATAGGCACCAGGCCCTTTGCAAAAGCTCTATGTGATCTGGGGTCAGGGATAAATCTTATGCCACTCTCTGTAATGGAGAAGCTGGGGATCATTGAGGTACAACCTGCCTTGTTCTCATTACAATTGGCAGACAAGTCTTTGAGATAAGCTTATGGATTAGTAGAGGACGTGTTAGTAAAGGTTGAAGGCCTTTACATCCCTGCTGATTTCATAATCTTAGACACTAGGAAGGAAGAGGATGAATGCATCATCCTTGGAAGACCTTTCCTAGCCACAGCAGGAGCTATGATAGATGTCAATAGAGGTGAATTAGTCCTTCAATTGAATGGGGACTACCTTGTGTTTAAGGCACATGGTCATCCCTCTGTGACAAAAAAGAGTAAGCATGAAGAGCTTCTCTCAGTTCAGGGTCAAGAAGAGCCCTCACAGTCAAACTCTAAGTTTGGTGTTGTGAGGCCACAACCAAACTCTAAGTTTAAAAATTAAAAACAGAATCAAAACGCAGAAAAAAAAAATTTCACCCTGGAGGACGCACAGGCTGGCGTTCACGCCAGTAAGGTCTGGCCGGCGTTCAACGCCAGAACAAGCCCATTCTGGCGCTGAACGCCAGAAACAAGCAACATTCTGGCGCTGAACGCCAGGAATATGCCCAGAGAGGAAAAAACTGGCACTGAACGCCAGTAACAAGCATGAAACTGGCGTTCAACGCCAGAAACATGCTTTACATGGGCGTTGAACGCCCAGAATGTGCACCAATGGGCGTTTAAACGCCAGAATGGTGTGCCAAGGCATTTTACATGCCTATTTGTGCAGGGATTGGAATTCCTTGACACCACAGGACCTGTGGACCCCACAGGATCACCTCAGGATCTGTGGACCCCACAGGATCCCCACCTACCATATTCCCACCTTACCTCCTAATCCTAATTACACTCTCCTAATCCCCATGTCACACTTCCCAACAACTTTCACCAATCACCTCAATTCCTCTTCCCAATTAACCCATTCACTACTCACATCCACTCACTCTTCCCCATAAACCCCACCTACCTTCAAAATTCAAAAACATTTTCCCACCCATTCCCACCCTAAATGGCCGAATACACACTACCCCCTCTCCCTATAAATACCCTTCCATTCTACTTCATTTTTCACACAACACAACCCCTTCTTCTTCTACTTGGCCGAACCTTCATCTCTCCCTCTCTACC
Source organism: Arachis stenosperma (assembly GCF_014773155.1). Lineage (NCBI taxonomy): Eukaryota > Viridiplantae > Streptophyta > Magnoliopsida > Fabales > Fabaceae > Arachis > Arachis stenosperma. The sequence goes on along the minus strand of NC_080377.1, from coordinate 105,527,029 downwards.
ATATTCTCTTCTTCTTCTTCTTCTCTTCTTTCTTTTATTGCTCGAGGGCGAGCAATATTTTAAGTTTGGTGTGGTAAAAGCATAAGCTTTTTTGTTTTTCCATTACCAATGGCACCTAAGGCCGGAGTATCCTCTAGAAAAGGAAAAGGGAAGACAAAAGCTTCCACCTCCGAGTCATGGGAGATGGAAAGATTCATATCCAAAAGCCATCAAGACCACTTCTATGATGTTGTGGCAAAGAAGAAGGTGATCCCCGAGGTCCCTTTCAAGCTCAAAAAGAATGAGTATCCGGAGATCCGACATGAAATCCTAAGAAGAGGTTGGGAAGTCCTAGCCAACCCCATGCAACAAGTCGGAATCTTAATGGTTCAAGAGTTCTATGCCAATGCATGGATCACTAGGAACCATGATCAAAGTATGAACCCGAGTCCAAAGAATTATCTCACAATGGTTCGGGGGAAATACTTAGATTTTAGTCCGGAAAATGTGAGGTTGGCGTTTTACTTGCCCATGATGCAAGAAGATGAACGCCCCTATACTAGAAGGGTCAACTTTAATCAAAGGTTGGACCAAGTCCTTATGGACATATGTGTGGAAGGAGCTCAGTGGAAGAGAGACTCCAAAGGCAAGCCAGTCCAACTAAGAAGACTGGACCTCAAGCCTGTGGCTAGAGGATGGTTGGAGTTCATTCAACGCTCCATCATTCCTACTAGCAACCGATCTGAAGTTACTGTGGATCGGGCCATCATGACTCATGGCATCATGATTGGAGAGGAAATAGAAGTTCATGAGGTCATCTCCAATGAAATCTACAAAATAGCCGACAAGCCCTCACCTATGGCACGGCTAGCTTTTCCTCACCTTATTTGCCATCTGTGTTACTCAGCTGGAGTTATCATAGAAGGAGACATCCTCATTGAAGAGGATAAGCCCATCACCAAGAAGAGGATGGAGCAAGCAAGAGAAGCCCTTCACGGTTCTCAAGAGATGCATGAGGAAGCTCATCATCAAGAAATCCCTGAGATGCCTCAAGGGATGCACTTTCCTCCCAACAACTATTGGGAGCAACTCAACACCTCCTTAGAAGATTTAAGCCACAATATGGAACAATTAAGGGTGGAACATCATGAGCACTCCATCATTCTCCATGAAATAAGAGAAGATCAAAGAGCAATGAGGGAGGAGCAACAAAGGCAAGGAAGGGACATAGAAGAGCTAAAGAACATCATTGGTCCTTCAAGAAGAAGACGCCACTAAGGTGGACTCATTCCTTGTTCTAATTTCTTTCTGCTTTTCGATTTTTTATATTGTGTTTATCTATGTTTTGTGTCTTTATTTCATGATCATTAGTATGTAACCATGCCTTAAAGCTATGAATAAAATCCATTAATCCTTCACCTCTCTTAAAAGAAAAATGTTTTAATTCAAAAGAACAAGAAGTACATGAATTTCGAATTTATCCTTGAATTTAATTTAATTATATTGATGTGGCGACAATACTTTTTGTTTTCTGAATGAATGCTTGAACAGTGCATATGTCTTTTGATCTTGTTGTTTATGAATGTTAAAATTGTTGGCTCTTGAAAGAATGATGAACAAGGAGAAATGTTATTGACAATCTGAAAAATCATGAAATTGATTCTTGAAGCAAGAAAAAGCAGTGAATAGCAAAAGCTTGCGAAAAAAAAAAAGAAAAAAAGTGGCGAAAAAAAAATATAGAAAGAAAAAGAAAAAGCAAGTAGGAAAAGCCAATAGCCCTTAAAAACAAAAGGCAAGGGTAAAAAGGATCCAAGGCTTTGAGCATCAATGGATAGGAGGGCCCAAGGAAATAAAATCCAGGCCTAAGCGGCTAAATCAAGCTGTCCCTAACCATGTGCTTGTGTCATGAAGGTCCAAGTAAAAAGCTTGAGACTAAGTGGTTAAAGTCGTGATCCAAAGCAAAAAAGAGTGTGCTTAAGAGCTCTGGACACCACTAACTGGGGACTCTAGCAAAGCTGAGTCACAATATGAAAAGGTTCACCCAGTTATGTGTCTGTGGCATTTATGTATCCGGTGGTAATACTGGAAAACAAAGTGCTTAGGGCCACGGCCAAGACTCATAAGTAGCTGTGTTCAAGAATCAACATGTTTAACTAGGAAAGTCAATAACACTATCTAAAATTCTAAGTTCCTAAGAGACGCCAATCACTCTAAACTACAAAGGAAAAAGTGAGATGCCAAAACTGTTCAGAAGCAAAAAGCTACAAGTCCCGCTCATCTAATTATAATTAATATTCATTGATATTCTGGACTTTATAGTATATTCTCTTCTTTTTATCCTATTTGATTTTCAGTTGCTTGGGGACAAGCAACAATTTAAGTTTGGTGTTGTGATGAGCGGATAATTTATACGCTTTTTGGCATTGTTTTTAGGTAGTTTTTAGTAAGTTTAAGCTACTTTTAGGGATGTTTTCATTAGTTTTTATGTTAAATTCACATTTCTGGACTTTACTATGAGTTTGTGTGTTTTTTTGTGATTTCAGGTAAATTCTGCCTGAAATTGAGGGATTTGAGCAAAACTCTGAAAAAAGGCTGACAAAAGGACTGCTGATGCTGTTGGAATCTGACCTCCCTACACTCAAAATGGATTTTCTGGAGCTACAGAACTCCAGTTGGCGCGCTCTCAACGGCGTTGGAAAGTATACATCCAGGGCTTTCCAGCAATATATAATAGTCCATACTTTATTCGGAAATTGACGACGTAACTTGGCGTTGAACGCCAAGTACATGCTGCTGTCTGGAGTTAAACGCCAGAAAAACGTCATGATCCGGAGTTGAACGCCCAAAACACGTCATAACTCGGAGTTCAACTCCAAGAGAAGCCTCAGCTCGTGGATAGATCAAGCTCAGCCCAAACATACACCAAGTGGGCCCCGGAAGTGGATTTATGCATCAATTACTCACTCATGTAAACCCTAGGAGCTAGTTTATTATAAATAGGACTTTTTACTAGTGTATTAGTCATCTTGGGACGATTAGTTCTCAGATCATGGGGGCTGGCCATTCGGCCATGCCTGAACCTTTCACTTATGTATTTTCAACAGTGGAGTTTCTTCACACCATAGATTAAGGGTGTGTAGCTCTGCTGTACCTCAAGTTTCAATACAATTACTATTACTTTCTATTCAATTCTCTTTTATTCTTATTCCAAGATATACGTTGCACTTAACCTTGATGAATGTGATGATCCGTGACACTCATCATCATTCTCACTTATGAACGCGCGTGACTGACAACCACTTCCGTTCTACCTTAGGCCGGGCGCATATCTCTTAGATTCCCCAACAGAATCTTCGTGGTATAAGCTAGATAGATGGCGGCATTCATGAGGATCCGGAAAGTCTAACCTTGTCTGTGGTATTCCGAGTAGGATCCTGGGAATCCGGAAAGTCTAACCTTGTCTGTGGTATTCCGAGTAGGATTCCGGTATTGAATGACTGTGACGTGCTTCAGACTTGCAAGTGCTGGGCGTTAGTGACAGACGCAAAAGAATCAAGGGATTCTATTCCAACAGGAGCGGGAACCAACCAGTGATTAGCCGTGCTGTGACAGAGCGCGTGAGCGTAGTTTTCACTGCGAGGATGGGATGTAGCCTTCGGCCAGTGTGATGCCTCCAGATGATTAGCCATGCGAGTGACAGCGCAGAGGACCATTTTCCAGAGAGGATACAAAGTAGCCATCGTCGAACGGTGAACCCCTATACACAGCTTGCCATGGAAAGGAGTAAGAAGGATTGGAAGAGCGAATAGTGAAGTAGAGTTTCAAGAGGAGCACAGCATCTCCATACGCTTATCTGAAATTCTCACTATTAATTTACATAAGTATTTCTATCCTCTTTATTTTCTGTCTATTATTGCTTTTCGAAAACCATAAACTATTTAATCCGCCTGACTGAGATTTACAAGGTGACCATAGCTTGCTTCATACCAACAATCTCTGTGGGATCGACCCTTACTCACGTAAGGTTTATTACTTGGACGACCCAGTACACTTGCTGGTTAGTTGAACGGAGTTGTGAATTCAACCGGTGCCATAATAATGATTTCATACAAGTACAAAAGAATATGGATCATAATTTCGTCCACCAGTGATGCAAGGGCATCTTGGCCAGTTTCACTAACCTTTTCTTTACTGTTTTTAGGGTAGTTTCATGCATTTCCTTAGGAAATAAGCTAGTTTTGGGTATATATTCACTTACACCATGATTCAAGCATACATTGTGCATTTTACATGATTTCATGAGGATTTTGCATGAATTTAGTGACAAATGGTATGTTGCATTACCCATGACTTGGACTAGAACTTTGATGCACTCTATTGCTTGATTTCAGGACCAAAGGAAGAAAGGAGGAACCACTTAGCAGTCACGTTAATCTAATTAACGTAGCCACTAATGTGGAATGAGAGGTAACCTGCAAAGTTAATGAGAAAAGTGATTGCCAATAACGCTCTCGAAGCCATCATTGCCCACGTTAAGAGTCACGTTAACTAAGTTAACGTGAGCTCTAACGTGAAGGAAGGACTTTGAGCCAACGTTAGTGACACTTAACATTATCACTAACGTTGGCCAATGATCATAAGTGGCCACGTTAGAGTCCACGTTAACTTGGTTAACGTGGCCTCTAACGTCAATAAGGGGAAGGAAGCCAACGTTAGTGATGTTCAACATTGTCACTAACGTTGGCCTAAGGTGCAATGTGCCACGTTAACTTCCACGTTAACTTGGTTAACGTGGGAGCTAACGTGAGAGGCAAGAATGGTCGACAACGTTAGTGACACCCAACATTGTCACTAACGTTGGAAGCAACCACAAAATCCTAAGGAGCCACGTTAACTTCTACGTTAACATAGTTAACGTGGAAGCTAACGGCAATGAGTGAAAGATGAGCCAACGTTAGTGACACTCAACATTGTCACTAACGTTGGAAATGGTTTGCAAAGCCACGTTAGAAGCCACGTTAACCTAGTTAACGTGGACTCTAACGAGAATAGGGGCATATTGGAACGTTAGTGACAATGTTGAGTGTCACTAACGTTCTCGAAGATTGGCACACCTACGTTAAAAAAGCCACGTTAACTAAGTTAACGTGGACTCTAACGTAGGAAAGGGAGAGGCTCTCAACGTTATTGGGAAAGTTGAGTCCCAATAACATGTGCGAAGGACAAAGAGGCAACGTTAGTGGCAACGTTTGTGCCACCAACGTTGAAGTTAATGTGGCCTTTACTTGGGTAAGAAACGTTAGTGAAAAAGTTGAATGACACTAACATTTTCGAACCCATTTTCTCACTGAATGTTAACACCTCTAACGTCTTGAGCTAAAGTCTCTGCCCACTTCACACTTTCTCTCTGCAAGTAAAACCAAGCCCAAATAAAGAAAAGAACTGCTTCAAACTCAAGATCCAAAGGCCCAAGACTTGAAGAACCAATTGGAAGCTGAGAAGAGTAGTATATATAGGAGTAGCTTTGAATTATTAAAAAACAAGAGGTTGAAGGGAGAGCACTACTCTCTGTATTTTACTCTGCTTTTCTAGTTCATTGATGTATTCTCCATCTTTGTTTTCATTTTCTAGAGCTATGAACAACTAAACCCCTTTCATTGGGTTAGGGAGCTCTGTTGTAATTTGATGGATCAATACTAGTTTTCATTATTCTTCTTCTCTCTGTTCTCTTGATTTTACTTGAAAGCTTTCGATCTTCATCCCATTAGGTAGTTATCTTGGAAAAGGAGCTATTCAAACTTGGATCTCTTCTGAGCCTTGAAAGAGGAATGAAGAGATCAAGCTAGAAATGCTTTCTCATGCTGGACCAATTTGGGTTTGGATGGATATGTGACTATAATCCTCTCAATACTTGATTTGGGAAATGCATGTGGTATAATCAGTGAACACACTTCATCTCTTCTCATGAGCAATTGACCAAGGAATTGGCTATTGATCAAGATTTGAGAGATTGAATTGCAAGAAATTGTAATTCAATCAATTAAGATTGCTAAGGAGATCAATGAGTGCATTGATTGAGGAAGAGATGAAAATGACTTGATCCGGAGAATTGCAACATCTCCTATGCCCAATGAACTCCCCAAATTCTGATCTAACCCATTCTCTTTAATTTCTGCGTTTATGTTCATGAGCAAACACCCCATTCCCATTTACAATTCTGCAATTTAATTTCAGTCATCTAATTCCAGCTTTTTAATTCTAGCATTTACTTTTCATGTTATTTACATTACTGCCATTTTATTTTCTACAACTCTCAACCCAAATTCTGAATTAGCTCAACTAGAACATTCTTCTAATTAAAGTTGCTTGATCAATCAATCCCTGTGGGATTTGACCTCACTCTATTGTGAGTTTTTATTTGACGACAAATTCGGTACACATGCCGACGGAAATCTGTTGAGAGACAATTTCCACCTGCATCAGTTGGTAGACCAAGGGAGCTCCGTAGATATCTTGTTCAAATCCGCCTTCGACAAACTCGGCCTGCAGGATAAAGAGCTCAGAGCATATCAGAATAGCTTGTTCAGCCTCGGAGACACCCCAATTCAACCGTTAGGATACATCTCACTGCATGCAACCTTTGGAAAAGGAACTCGGTCAAGGACACTAAACATAGACTATATCATAGTCAACGTGAGCTCGGCTTATGATGCCCTTATAGGTCAGACAACGCTGAATCAGCTCGTCGCAGTAGTTTCCACTCCACATCTGTGCATGAAGTTCCCAACTCCAGAAGGGATCGCCACGACAAAACGAGACCAAAGGCTTGCGCGACGCTGTTACAACAAAAGTCTGAACCTTAAAGGAAACCCTAGAGGAGAGGAAATCAACACCATTGAATTCGGGGGAGTTTGAGCTCGCGAAGAACTTTGTCCACAACCTGAAGGTGAAACTGAAGAAGTCCAGATCGGGGATGCTCAGGATAAAACAACAAATATAGGGGCAACCTTGAAAGGAGACTTAAAAGTGCCACTGATATAGTTTCTAAAGGATAATGCCGATCTCTTTGCATGGAAGGCCGTAGACATGCCCGATATAGATCCCAAACTAATGTGCCACAAACTGGCGATATACCTTGGATCTCGACCCGTACAACAAAAGCGCAGGAAGCTTGGTCCAGAAAGGTCCCAAGCTGTGGAAGAGCAGGTACAAGCCTTGCTAGAGGCAGGGTTCATAAGGGAGGTCAAGTACCCGTTATGGCTAGCCAACGTTGTCTTGGTATAAAAGTCAAATGGCAAGTGGAGAATGTGTACCGACTACACCGACCTCAATAAGGCCTGCCCAAAAGATATCTACCCGCTCCCGAATATAGACACTCTAGTGGACGCCTCTTTCGGATACAAGTACTTCTCCTTCATGGATGCTTATTCGGGATACAACCATATCCCAATGTACTTGCCCGACCAAGAGAAGACCTCGTTCCTAACCCCAAAGGCAAATTATTGCTACATAGTCATGCCGTTTGGACTAGAAAACACAGGAGCTGCATACCAAAGATTGATGAACAAAGTCTTTGCCGACCACATCGAAAAGCTAATGGAGGTTTATATAGACGACATGCTGGTAAAAATACAAAGTGAGGAATCGCTGTTATCCGACCTCACCAAATTGTTCGACACCATAAGAAAGCATGGTATGCGACTTAATCCCGCAAAGTGCGCCTTCGCGGTAGAAGCTGGCAAATTCCTGGGCTTCATGCTCACCAAAAGAGGCATCGAAGCAAACCCAGATAAATGTCAGGCTATACTTCACATGAAAAGTCCGACCTGCGTCAAAGAGGTACAACAGCTCAACAGAAGACTAGCAGCCCTGTCCAGATTTTTAGCTGGATCATCCATAAGATCTCTCCCCTTTTATGTAACATTAAGGAAGGGAATGAGGTTTGAATGGACAACAGAGTGTGAACAAGCTTTCCAAGATTTCAAAAAATTCTTGGGGCAACCACCCATTTTCACCCGACCATGGGAAAGTGAAGAATTCATATTATACCTCGCCGTGAAAAGTCGGGCAATAGCCTTAGCACTAGTCAGAGAAGACGAAAGTGGGCAACAACCCATCTACTTCATCAGCAAGGCCTTACAAGGGGCTGAATTAAACTATCAAAAGATAGAAAAGTTCGCTTACGCCCTCATACTCACTTCTCGATGACTCCGACCATACTTTCAAGCTCACACTATTAGAGTTCGGACCAACCAGCCCATAAAAGGAATCCTACAAAAAACTGACCTGGCTGGAAGAATACTACAATAGATAGTCAAGTTATCCAAATTCGACCTCAAATATGAAGCTCGGACAGCCATCAAATCATAGTATCTAGTGACTTCATCGCTGAATACACAGACATCCCGAGAACTCCCACAAAATGGAATCTCTACGTGGACGGCTCTTCAAATGAAATCGGGAGTGGCGCATGTATAATTATCGAAAGTGATCAGGAAACCCAATTTGAGCTATCACTAAAGTTCGAATTCCCTGCCTCAAATAATCAGGCTGAATATGAGGCATTACTGGCCCGTTTGAGGCTGGTTATGGAGGTAGGAGTTCAAAAGCTTAACATCTTTAGCAGTTCACAAGTAGTTACCTCACAAATAGAAGGGAACTACCAAGCTAAGGATCCTACCAGGAAGAAATATCTGGACAAGACCAAAGAATAGCTAGAACAGTTCGGGGAATACGAAGTCCAACACATACCTCAAGAACAGAATGCTCGAGCTGATGCACTCTCAAAACTAGCAAACACCAAACCAGGGGGCAATAATGGAAGCCTCATCCAAGAAACACTGCAACGTCCATCGATCTTGGAGGAAGAAAAAGTCCTAACCATATCAGGTCAGGATCAAGGATGGATGACCCCCATAATTAACTACATCAAGTCTGACGCACTTTCCACAGATAAAAATGAGGCAAAAAGGCTAGTACGAGAAGCCCAGTACTACACCATAGTAGGCAACATCCTATATAGGAGAGGGATTTCAACACCCCTCCTAAAATATGTGCCAACCTCCAACACAAAGGAAGTTTTGGAAGAAGTACACAGTGGTATGTGTGGCAATTATCTCGGGGCTCGAGCTCTTTCCAAAAAGGTACTCCGAGTTGGATTCTTCTGGCCAACCTTTCAAAAGGAAGCGGCAAAATTCATCAAAACATGCCAACCATGTCAGAAGCATGCTAACTTCCATATCACCCCACCAGAGCAGCTCATCAGTGTTACGTCGCCCTGGCCGTTCGCAAAGTGGGGGCTCGACCTCCTTGGATCTTTCCCCCAGGGACCAGGACAAGTCAAGTACCTCATTGTAGGACTAGACTATTTCACTAAATGGATTGAGGCAGAACCCTTAGCTACCACCATCACCCAAAGAAGTCAGAAATTTCTATATAGAAACATTATCACAAGGTTCAGGGTTCCTTACTCCATTTCCACAGATAATGGCACTCAAATCACTGATACAGGTTTCAGGAACTTGGTAGCCGACCTAAAAATAAAGGTCCAATTCACATCTGTAGAACACCTACAAGCCAACGGACAGGCAGAAGCTGCCAACAAAGTCATACTAGCTGGGTTAAAACGGAGACTACAGGATGCAAAAGGAAGCTTGGGATGAAGAGCTTCCATAAGTCCTATGGGCATATCGAACAACCCCACATTCAAGCACATGAGAATCACCCTTCCAACTTCCTTATGGAATGGAGGCAATGATTCCAGTGGAAATAGAAGAAGGATCTCCCAAAAGGATCCTCTATAATGAAGAGGCCAACTCCCAAATTCAAAGGGAGGAGCTCGACCTACTTCCAGAAGTTCGAGAAAGAGCTGGAATTAGAGAGGAAGCACTAAAGGGTCAGATGGCCTTAAGATATAATCAGAAGGTAGTCCAATGAAGCTTCACTACCAACAATCTCATCTTAATTCGAAACGACATCGGAGCAGGTCAATCAGGAGAAGGGAAGCTAGCAACTAACTGGAAAGGACCTTACCAAGTTGCAAAAGTACTGGGAAAAGGTTACTACAAGGTGTCTGACCTCAAAGGGCGAGAGCTGCCAAGGTCATGGCATGCCTAAAACCTAAGAAGGTACTATAGTTAGAAAGTAATAAAGATCCTAGGTCAAGGTGCACTCTTTTTCCTAAAAAGGTTTTTTAATAAGGCACTAGGCCAAGGTCTAGAAAATGGCCCGACCTAGAAGGGTAATCACTCATATTTATATACTCCTATTTATATTTCTATTTTTTATTTGGATAAAGTTTTCAGATTCCCTAAAAAGTTTTCTACCAAGACACATTAATCTAAGCTCATAAAACGCAAAAATTCATCGCCCGATTACAAAAATGTCGGCAAGGTGAAAACCAAATTCATCGCTCGATTACAAAAAAGGTCGGCAACATGAGAACCAAATTTATCGCCCGATTACAAAAAGGTCGGCAAGGTGAAAACCAAATTCATCGCTCGATTACAAAGAAGTCGGCAAGGTGAAAACTAAATTCATCGACCGATTATAAAGATGTCGGCAAGGTGAAAGCGATAGAAGCATATTAATGCAAGAAGTTATAAAAAGTAACACATAGAAAGTGACCCGACGAGATCTGACTAAAAATGGATTACTAAAAATAACTTAAGAAGGCCCGACAGAAAAGTTCGACTAATGAAAGGATCACTAAAAAGGGTCAAAGACATCTCGCAACGGCCAAAGAAAGGCCAGAAGTGCTTTGCTGAAAGGTACGAAGTCTTAAAAAAAGACACTACTTAAAAAGTAAAAGCACAGGTCAAAATGGCGCTAAAAAGTCATCCGAACAAACTATAAAGAAAAGGTTCCCCTTGGAACACTACCTAAAAAGTTGTTGGAATATGACTAAAAAGCCCGGACGGTGAAGCCAGATAGATCGACATCAAAAGCCAAAAAGGTTGAAAATAACTTAAGGCTCAAAGGCGCTTGGCTGAGAGGGGAACAAGTCCGCTCAAAATAGGGCAACAAAGAAGTCGTTCAAACTAAAAAGGTTCTAAAGAATACTAAAAAGTTGTGAGACGAGTCACTGAAAGCCCGAACGCCTAGCCGCAAGGATCACTTCGCCAAAGCAAAGGACGGACAACGTATGACCCAAAGGGCAGGGACAAGGAGGTCGGACGAGAAAGTACCTATCCTCTATAAGCCTTAAAGGGTCGCAAAATTAAAACCTCCAAGTATCAAGGGTTCAACAGGAACATCATTCAAATTAAAACATTTAAGGCTCAAAGGCTGTTTGAAAGACAGCCAAAGAGTTTAAATATTTGTTTTTCAAAATAAAGGTTGCAAAAAAGCAACCAAACGTCAAAAAAGTCAAGCATGAGCAAACTAGCAGAAACATAAGCAAGTTCAAAAGTCCACAAGTCGGACTGTAATAAAAACACAGGAAAAGTAATAATGGATTCAAATCCTCCCCAGTAGAAGCATCATTGGCTAAAGAAGGAGGAATGGTCGAGATTGTGACAACATCAACAGTTCCATCCGACCAGTTCAGAATCTGCACATTAGGCTCGGACTCTGGATGATCGACCTCTGAAGGGACAGAAGAAGCTAAAGTTGCTGAGGCTTTCCCTGAAGGCACAAGAGGAGGACCCTCGTCTTCATCGTCCGGGGTGGGCATAATCTTGCCATTCTCTACTATATTATCCAGACTAAATAGAGTCAGATCAAGCTCAGGGGTAAGAACTCGGACTTGGGTCTTCAAGTTCTCATACGCATCAGTCACACAGCCCACCAGATGGCTTTGAAGCTCGGCGTAATCAGTTTGGGCAGACTGAAGCCTCTCCCTAGTCTCCAACAACTCGGCATACGTGCGGGTGTAGCTCTCTTTGAACTTCTTGGCCATTTCCTCAGCTAAATTGGCCTATGCCTCATCAGTAGTAGCTCGGGATTTCTCCCTCTCCACATCCAACTCCAGCTTAATCACTCTGACATCAAGCTCATCATTCAAACCCTTGATTCTGTTAAATTCAGACTTGGCATTTTCCATGAAAGCTCTAGTGGCACGAACGGGAGACTCTATAACAACCCGTGATAAAGCTACACCAATATTGGCCATCCGAATACTATTACTTGTAACAAAATCAAGGTGATGAAGAATAGACACATCATCCAAAGGAATCTTACCATGAGGTGCAATTAGCTCGGTAGCGAAACCCACACTATCAAAATCCTTGTCATTCAGATTATAAGAACCAACAGTTTTTTGTCGTTTTAGGGGAGGACCAACAGCAATAGGAGAGGAGGTAGCACCAGAGGTCGGCTGAACCGGGTCAGATGGAATCGTCCGAACTTGTGGTGTCGGGATGATCTTCCTCGGCCCGGCAGTATCAGAAGTTGGCTTCTTTGGAGGCACTTGAGAGGACCCGTCTCCCGAGGTCTTTGCCGACATATTTTGTGCAGTGGTCGCCTTCTTTGTCTCATGAAAGGCCATCATGGAGTCTGTAGATTTCACCATCTCTAAACAAAAAGAAAGCTATCAGAAAAAGAAGTCGGCCACTATCCAGTTCAGCACGGAGGAAGGAAGGATCTCCTAGAAACCTCTTCGTTTCCAGATGAGGAGGCTCCCTGCAGTTCTCCTCTAACACACTCACAAAGGCCTGATTGACCTCATCCAAACTTTCCCAAGAATACTTAGCCACTACTACATTTTCTTGCCAACATAAGGGGAAGGTGGGCTCATTGTTCTCATCTAAGAAAAAAGGGTGAACACCCTCAACAGCTTGAACCTTGAAATAGTAATTCTTAAAGTCCCTAAAGGACTCATCAAACATAGAGAACACTTTCCTCCCTTGAGTAGCTCGAAATGAAATCCAGAAGGCTTTCTTCTTAGCTAACCCAGGCTTTGTCAACACGAAAAGATATAGAAAGAGAGTTTGGGTAGGTCGGACACCCAATTCCTGACACAACAGTTGAAAAATCTTTATGAAGCCCCACGAGTTCGGATGGAGCTGAAAAGCGTCCACATTACAAGACCACAACAGGTCGGTCTCTGATGCTCCACCATTTTCTGATACATGTTGTTCTTAATTGAGTGAATTTTATCCACTAATCTCACACTTCTTCATTGAATTCGCATGTTTTACATTTTCTTTTCTTATTACCATTCAATGCCTTGATATGGGTGTTAAGTGTTTTCAGAGATTACAAGGCAGGAATGGCTTAGAGGATGGAAAGGAAGCATGCAAAAGTGGAAGGAATACAAGAAATTGAAGGAACTGCAAGGCTGTCAACCCTGACCTCTTCTCACTCAATCAATCATAACTTGAGCTACAAAGGACCAAATGAGGCGGTTGTAGTTGCGTTGGAAAGCTAACATCCAGGGCTTCACAACAATATATAATTTGCCATAATTGACCTAGCGTTTAAGGACACGCACGCGCACATTGGCCAAAAGTCCATCGGCGCACACGAACACCTGGCGCGTATGCGCGACATGCGTTGGGCTATTTTTGACCCAGTTTTCGGCCCAAAAAATACAGATTAGATGCTACAGAGTGGGCAAATCATTCATTCAACACATAACTTCTCATTCACTCACCATTATTCATAATTTTAGGTTTTGGATGTAGATTCTAGAGAGGGAGGCTCTCTCCTCTCTCTAGGTTTTAGGATTTAGGATTTAGACTTTCTTCTTTCAAATTATTCTCAATTCCAGGTTCAATGTTCCTTTAATTTATTAATGCAAAGAGTATATTTCCATTTAATCTTATTATTTATTTAATTGCTTCCATTTAATTTTAATTGCCATGTTCCCTTTTCACTTCTTTTATGATTTATGAAAATGGCATTTATGTTAACCAGGTAGATCTCAACTTGACTTTGGAGTTGATTAATATTTGGAGACCCTTGAGTTGGAAGACTCCAGAGTTAAATAATAATTGGAGTTTGTTGGCTAGCTCTCTAGTTGCAACGCTAATCCTTCCCAAGGGAGAGGATTAGGACTTGTGAATAAAAGTAGGCTCTTAACTTGACTTTCCTTCATTTGTTGAGGGTTACCCAAGTAGAAAGAACAACCTATTATTATTAATCTTGGGAAATCCAACAGGGATAGAACTTCCAATTAATCTTCTCCTAGTCAAGGCTTTTTAAATTAATTACATAAACCTCTCATTTATTTTCATTGCTTTAATTTATAGTTAGTTATTTTATCATTCCTGACTCTAAAAATTCTTGGAAAAACCCATAACCAATAATAACACACCTCCCTGCAATTCCTTGAGAGACGACCTGAGGTTTAAATACTTCGGTTTATTTTTATTGGGTTTGCTTTAGTGACAGACAAGTTTTTGTATGAAAGGATTCTTATTGGTTTAGAAACTATACTTGCAACGTGATTATTTTTGTGAATTCTTTACTAGCAATAATCCGTTCGTCAAAATGGCACCATTACCGGGAAATTACAAACGTGTGCCTTATTATTGGTTATTGTAAATATTTGCTTTTTGCTTGTTTGCTAGTTTTTATTTGTTTAGGAATTAGTTGCTTATTTTATTAGTTTTTGTTTTCATTTGCTACTATGAATTCTCACTCCTTTGGCTATGAGTTTTGTTCAAATTATATTGCAGGAAGAGGAGATTACAATGAGAACATGCATTAAGGTTGGGACAACCAAAGATGGGAAGAGCCACAATGATTTAATCAACCCTCTTGGCAACAACCTCCACCAACATACTATGACCAAGAGCCCTTCCAAGAGGCATACCAAGATAATGGCTATGGTGAACACCCTTTTGATTATCAACAACCACCACCAAATGCCTATGGACCCCCTCCTCAACATAGCCCTCAACCCTACTCACAAGCCCCTTTTCACCATTCACCTTTATATGACCCTTGATGCCAGGGCATCTAGGCCAGTTTCACTGATCTTTTCTCTACTGTTTTAAGGTAGTTTCATGCATTTTCTTAGTGAATAAGACAAGTTTTGGATGAAAATACACTTACACCTTGATTCAAGCAACTATTGTGAATTTTACATGATTTCATGAAGATATAGCAAGGATTGAATGATACAATGATGATGCATAATCTCATGACTTGGGCTAGAGCTTTGATGCACTTTATTTGCTTGATTTCAGGACAAAGGAAGCAAGGAAGAACCACGTTAATCTAATTAACGTGACCACTAACGCGGAATGGAGACGAACTTGCAACGTTAATGAGAAAGGTGGTCGACAATAAAGCCTGCGAAGCCATCATAAGCCCACATTAATTGCCACGTTAACTACATTAACATGGTAGTTAACGTGGAGATAAAGAGAGCTCCAGCGTTAGTGGTAAACGTGAACACCACTAACGCTCTAAAAGTTGGCAATTGGCCACGATAAGAGTCACGTTAACTTAGTTAACGTGAACTCTAACGTGGAAGGGAAGCCAATGCCAACGTTATGGACACTCACTTTTGTCACTAACGTTGGATCAAGCTAGCATTGCCCACGTTAGTGGTCACATTAAGACCACTAACGTGAAAGTTAACGTGGAGCTAAGATTGATGAGCCAACGTTAGTGACACTCACCTTTGTCACTAACGTTGGAGATGGAACTCACTACCACATTAGTGGCCACGTTAACCTAGTTAACGTGAACTCTAACGTGGGGAGGAGGGGCGTTTGGAGCGTTAGTGACAAAGGTAAGTGTCACTAATGCTCTCGAAGATAGGCATGCCCACATTACGAGTCACGTTAGTTATACTAACGTGAACTCTAACGTAGGGAAAGAGGGGCACAAGGCAACGTTATAGGAAAAGGTGATTCCTAATAACGCTTGCAAAGGATCATAAGGCAACGTTAGTGGTCACGTTAGTGCCACTAACATTGAAGTTAACGTGGACTATTTTGGGGTTGGAACGTTAGTGAAAAAGGTGATTGCCACTAACGTTCTCGAACCCACATTCTCACTTAACGTTAACATCACTAACGCTCATGCCTAACTCACACTTTTTTGCAAGCTGAGCCCACTAAAGATTGTAACTGCTTCAACTCAAGATCTCAGGCCCACATCCAAGACCTGAAGAACTCACTAGAAGATCAAGAAGAGTAGTATATATAGGAGTAGTTTTGAACTATAGAGAAGCTTGGCATTTTGGAGAACTACCCTCTGTATATTTACTTTTCTACATTTTCTAGCTAAGCATGTATTCCTTTCTGCCATTTTCCATTTCTAGAGCTATGAACAACTAAACCCCTTTCATTGGGTTAGGGTGCTCTGTTGTAATTTGATGGATCAATTATAGTTTTCATTCTTCTTCTTCTTTCTTTTCTCTTGATTTACTAGAAAGCTTTCGATCTTAATTCAATTGGTTATTTGTCTTGGAAAAGAAACTCTCCATAATTGGATCTCCTTTGAGCCTTGGAAAAGGGATGAAGAGATCATGCTAGAAATGCTTTCTCATGTTGGACCAAATTGGGGTCTGGGCGAATATAGTGACATGTAATCTTCCCAACACTTTGATTTGGAAATACATGTGGTATAATCAGTGACCATACTTCATCTCTTCCCATGAGCAATTAAATCAAGGAATTGGGCAATTGTTCAAGTTTAGAGAGATTGAGTTACCAAGGAATTGGAACCCAATCTCTTAAGATTGCCAAGGAGATCAATAGATGCTTTGATTGAGGAAGAGATGAAAATGAATTTGATTCGGAGAATACAACATCTCCTGAGCCCAATGAATTTCCCATATCTGATCTTACCCATTCTCTTTACTTTCTGCCATTTATTTCCATGTTCATCTCCCCGATTCCCCATTTAAGATTCTGCACTTTATTTTCTACTATTTACTTTCCTGCCATTTAATTTTCTGCAATTCTCAAACTATACTCTGTTTAGCTCAACTAGCATACTCTTCCATCTAAAGTTGCTTGACCAATCAATCCCTGTGGGATTCAACCTCACTCTATTATGAGTTTTTACTTGACGACAATTCGGTATACTTGCCGAAGGAAAATTTATTGAGAGACAAGTTTTCTTGCATCAACCCTAATCTTTATCCACCATATGAACCATACATAGAACCACCACCTCAATATACACCATCTCCATATCCTTATCAAGAAGAACCACCTCTATATTATGAGCCCTTTCTCCCAACAAATAAACCCTCCTATCCACCCCAAACCTCCATGGAGAACACACTTACCTCTCTCATTGGTCTCACCTCTAAACTCCAAAATCTTATATCTCGCATGGGCCAACCCTCTACCTCCAATATTCAACCCTCAAGCTTCACTACACCACCAGCCTCTGTGCAAGAATACCCATATCCATTAACCCAAGAGCAACATGATCCCAATTATGCTAGTGACATGGAACAAGAGAGAAGGGATCATCTTAGGGTCGCAATGGATCGGTTACACGTAGCTTTATTTCCAGAGGAGCAAGAGGAGGCCCAAAATGTGGAGGTAGGAGAGACCCTTGAAGATGAAGGGGTAGCTGAAGAAAGTTGTCATGGAAAGGAAATCATTAAGGAGGAGTACGATTTTATACTAAAATAACTGGACGAAGTAGTAAGTATTGAAGAGGAAGAAGTGGTTGAAGACCTGGGAGATGCGGAACCTCCATGGAAAAGTCCAGTTATAGAGCCTCCTTCCAAGGTGTCTAATGTTGATGTTGAGGAGGGTGTACAACCTCCAAGGCATACCATGGTTGAAGACTTTGAAGAGGTTAATCAAGAGATGGAGATCAAAGAAGAAGAGGCACAACCTCCCATGCCCTTGGTAAGCAATGAAGAAGAGATTGAGTTGGAAGAAAGCTACCAAGAGGAAGAGGTTGAATTTGAAGAAGCTTGCAAACAGGTGGAAGTTGTCAAGGAAGAACACAAGGGAGTGGAGCTTGCAAGATCATCAGAAACACCTCCCCCAAAGCCATTACCATCCAATACAACATTCAAGTGGGTAAAATTCTTATCCTTAACCTTTACTTTCCCAATTGAATATGGGCTACTGGAGACAGATGGTCAGCTTAGAGCTCTTTGTGACATTAAGAGTAAGAGGAAGATGGTTAATGGTTGGAGTTGTCATGCAATGGTTGTATGCTCCAAGTTGAAATGTGAAGGTTGGTGTAGAGCTCGATTAAATGGGTCTAGGAAGTTGTTTGGCCACTTCAGTGAGAATTCAGATTGCTTGCCACCCGGTTGGAACAATGGTGATCAACACAAAGGCGGGTGCAAAAGCAAGGTTTGGGACCCCGGAATTCATTCTAGCAATCAACAGTACTGGGGCCTTGTCACTTGTTTTGACTTACTTGAAGGCGGTATGTGCCTAGTTTGGGATCCTGGAGGCTATTGGAATTGCAAACATTGGTGGGGATTCCTGGATCAATACAAGCATAAGTCGCCCTGACAAAGAGCTCACCAAATGTCCAACTTAAGGACTTTAACTAAAAGTGCTGGGTGGGAGAAAACCCACCATGGTATGATCATCCATTTTCATTCTTAGTTTTATTTTGTTTATTTTTATTAGTGTTCATTCATTCATTCATTCTGCATATTCACATGCATTCTGCATTTATAAAAAAAAAGAGGGGATCGACGCGCCAGCGCCTAGTGCGCGTCCGTATCCCTTATGGATGCGACTTGGGTTAGATTGAACAGAGAGTGGCATGGGAGCTGGGCAAGAAACGTGCCTTAGGCACAATCTAGTCCACGCACACGAGTACTATACGTGTGTGCGCCGTTTCCACTTTTGGCGACCCACGCGTCTGCGGCCTTGGCCCGTCCTCGTGGCTGGGAGAATCAACGTAAAACCCTCTTTTGGCCGAAAGTTGTGCTGGTCTCACGCTGGATTCGTGCTAGAGGCACAGCCTCGATCACGCGTCCGCGCACTGGACGCTTACGCGTCCCTTCACTTTTGCGCGACCCACGCGTCCGCACACAGTACGCGTGCGCGTCGCATGCACCGCCTAGTTCCGTCTTCTTACTTCTTTCTCCCTACCTCTTTCTTCTTACATTCTCACTTTCTTCTCCCCCCTCTCATCCTTCTTCCCTTTTTTTTTCTATTTTACATTTGCATACTCGCATTCATGGCATTTTAATTTCATTGTTTCTTCTCCCTTCCTTTTCTATATTTGTTGTTCTCACATTGGTGTTAAAAATTTTCTTACCAAACTGTTGCATATTTCTTACATTATTTTGGGTGCTCCTTAACTTGTTTGCTAATTAGTTGCCATGCCCTATGCTTCTATTATTTTCTCACTTATATGTTGTAGCTACCATGAAGTTGAAAACCTTATTATTTGGCACTAGCCCACATATATTTTATTTCTTTTCATCTCTTTGCTTGTGGGATCTTCCCCTTCCTTTTTCTCTTCTTTCAGGATGGCCACCAAGAGGAAAAAGGAAAAGTTTCTAACTGGAGCAATAAACAAGTCTGCCGTAGAATCTTTGGAGAAAAGCATCAGTTGGGGCCACCCGTCCACTTGTACATCTCTGCATGCACCGAGGACGGTGCAATCTTTAAGTGTGGGGAGGTCAATGCCGACTTCCGCGGGTTAGTTGGTTCCTTCTCAACACCAATTGGGATTTTCTCTGTTAGTTCATTGTTGCATTTGCTTATTTGATTGCATGTTTGTTACATTTTGTGCATATTTTACCAACTGCTTGGTTGAAGTAATAATTTTTTTTTTCAAGAAATTTTTTTATAGAATTTCACTAATTTGAATTAAAATTTTGTTAAACTTTTTTGAAGAAATTTTATTTTGGAACATGGTTTTAGAGCTCGAACACACAAAACCAGTGAGATTTTGAGCCTATTTGATTGGTTGCATTTTATCAACCAATATTTTGTTTTGGTGTGTGTTGTTCTCTCTAAAATTGTGATCTATATCTTGCTTGATTCTATATTTTCATGGTTTAATGTATGCACATACTTATATGATTGAGGCCTTTGTTTCTCTAAGCTTACATACCCATATGGCCTTACCCTTTCATTATCCCTTACAAACCAATCTTGAGCCTATTTTACCCCATTTATTCTTTACTTTACCACATCACTAACTCTAAGCAAAAATAATAATGTCCCTAATTTGAATCCTTTGTTAGCTTAGACTAGTGAGAGTGCTCACGAATTAAATGTGGGAAAATTGGGTTTGGAAATATTTCGTTTGAGAATTGGGTGTTGTGTAGTCTTGAGAGAATATGAACAAGAATGTTAAGCACATGTTTATTCATGCAATACTTTAATCATATGTATTGAGAAAAACATAAGAAAAGAAAAGAGAAATGAAAGTAAAAAATGAGAAAAAGAAAAGAAAAAAAAAAGAGAGCAAATAATAAAAAGGGGACAAAATGCCCCAAGTTAAGTAATAATTGATGATAAGTCATCATATACCTATTTTTTATGCTTTTTCATACAAGAAATTGATGATTTGTGCTTAAATATTGAATGCTTTTGTGCTTAAATGATATATTTTCTTGATCTTTTAATTTTATAAATCTTGTAGGAAATAAGAAGAAAAAGAAGCAAAGAAGCACAAAATAAGCTAAAAAGGAGAAAAAAAGAGCTTTGGGGTACACTTTGAAGTTGGGGTACACTTTAGACCCTTAGGCCACGCTTTTAAAAGCGTGGCCCATGACCAAATCAAAAGAGGAAGCAACCAGCACGCACACTGCCCTGCCCTTGCCAATGGCAAGGCAATATCGTGATGAAGCAAAGTGAGGTTGAAGCAAATTTTTGCTAAGTTAAATTTGGGGCGCTCACAGCATGACCATGCCTCCTTCAAAGGGCTATAACTTGAGCTACAGACGTCCGATTGATGTGCTTTTAGTTGCGTTGGAAAGCTGACATTCAGAGCTTTCCAACGATATATAGCGATTCATATTTGGCATACAATTGAGGCATGAGTGAAAGGCATCTTTAAGGGCCAAAAATAAGCGAAAATAAACCAAAGTGCTTCCACCAAGGTTTGAAGCTGGAGCCTCACTCCAAAGCAAAGTAGCGCTCATTATTCTGCTCTGCCCTCTTGGAGAGCAGGGCAATGTCGTGCTCTCTTCATGAAAAATCAAGGAAAATTGCTCCCCCAAATGCTTTCACAAGGGTTTGAACTTGGGAACTCTCCTTGGCGTACACAAGCATGAGTGCATGACACGACCAGGGACTTGTTGCGCACATCACAGCACGGGTAGAGGCAAGACGCGCACCATGACAACACTGCCCTGTTCTCCACAAGGGCAGGGCAGCATTCTGATGCCCTTCCCACACTTGGCACGCAACATGCTTCCTCACACAACTTCCCTGCTTTGCCCTCTACAAGAGCAGGGCAGCCTCCTGGGAGCAACATATGGGCCAAAATCAACCAAAATTCAATTTAATTCAATTCCTCACCAAATTGAATCAAGGCCAACCAAACCCATTTTTCCTCAAATCCTAAGCAAGCAAAGCCCACTCAACATGACTCAAAGGCACACAGAGAAGCTAGATTAGGAATTTCATTTTGCGAATTTGTTTTTAATTTCAATTTCATTTTATCTTCATTTTGTAAAAAGCCTATATAAAGGCATCACTCTCATTTCAAAAAAAGGGAGCTCAATTAGGAGGAGGCTAGCTCCACTAGGGAGCATTAGGATTTGAGATCTCTCTCTCTCTTAGTTTTCATTTCTGTTTTGAATCTTGGATTGAGATTGGAAGGAATTCTGTTTTCATTCTCTATCTGCAACCTCTCTTGTTCTTCTTCTGCAAACTTTCAAGTGAATTGTGATTTGAATCAAAGTTTTCGTCATTGCTTTCATCTTTAATTTTCATGCATCTTGTTTGCTGTTGGATCAAGGAAGGGATTGAGATCTAGACTTGTTTTCTAGTCTCCTCCACCCCTGAGATCTTCAACTTTCCTTTAGCTATTGAAATTGAGCTGCATTTTACTTTTTGTTTCATTCCTCTTCAATTTCCTTTCTGTTTTGATCTTGAGAGCAAGTGAGCTCTTGGCTTCCTTTCTGTTTTTACTATTTCATTGAAATTGTTAGTTTCACTTTGAGATTTGAGAAATGATCTATGTCTTTTGTTGCATCTCATTACTCCCAATTTAATTTCCTGCACTTGTGTTCTTCTGCAATTTACATTTAAGCTACTGTGACCTTGAATTTACTTTTCCTGCAATTTAATTTCCTTGCAATTGTTCTAAGCTTTGATCTACTGCTTTCATTTAATTTCCCTGCACCCACTCCCTTTTATATTTCCTGCAATTTACATTTCTTGTCATTTAAGATTTCGTTAATTTACATTTCTTGCTCTTTAAGTTTCTGTCCATTTTTACTTTCTGCACTTTAAATTCATTGCAATTTTACTTTCTGATGATCAACTTCACACAATTCACTCAATGTTAGCTTGACTAAACTAATCACCCACTAAAGTTGCTTGATCCATCACTCCTTGTGGGATCGACCTCACTCTAAGTGAGTTATTACTACTTGATGCGACCCGGTACACTTGCCGGTTAGTTATGTGTGTTGGAAATTTATTTTTCCACAAAACACCATCAATAATATCAATGCATATGAGTTGTACTAAAACTGGGATGCATGAATATGTGGCCAAACATAGTTAATGGGTAGTTAGATTTTATATTATGATTAGATGGTTTGTCCTAAGTTAGGTGAGAAGTTTAGGTTAATTAAGGATTCAGATTTTAGTCCACTTGACCAAATACAATCCTACTTTGACCCTAACCCCATTACAACCCTTAAAAGACCTCTTGATATGTGTATCTGTACATTAATTCTTTGTTGATTTTTAGATGAAGAGCAAGCCTTAGAAAACAAGATTAGTAGAGAATTGAGAGAATCGAACCTAAACACTTGAGTGATTAGAGTGTATACACTTCCAGTGCGGGTTTAATGCTCGATTCTTTGTTCCCTGCTTTCATGAACTATTTTCTTCTGCAAGTCTATTTGTACTTCATTTTTGTGATTTGAATTAGTGAAATCCAGTTTATATGTGTTCTTAAAAGATTTATTTACTTTTAACCAAGTAGGTAGAAATATTTTGCATGTAGTTGCATTCATATAGATAGGTTGCATTTCATACTTTCCACCATTCCTCTTCACTCTTATAGTTTCTCTTGAGCTTAGTATGAGGACATGCTAATGTTTAAGTGTGGGGAGATTTGATGCACCACTCATTCGTGGTACATCTTGTGCTTAATTGAGTGGATTTTATCCACTAATCTCACATTTATTCATTGAATTCGCATGTTTTACATTTTCCTTCCTGATTTTGTGCTATAATTGAAAACATGTTTCCTTGGTCTTAATTTAGCTATGTTTAATCCTCTCTTGTTACCATTCGATGCCTTGATATGAGTGTTAAGTGTTTTCAGAGATTACAGGATAGGAATGGCTAAGAGGATGGAAAAGAAGCATGCAAAAGTGGAAAGAATACAAGAAATTGAAGAAACTGCAAGGCTGTCAGCCCTGACCTATTCGCACTCAATCGATCATATGAGGCGGTTCTGGTTACGTTGAAAAGCTAACATTCGGGGCTTCACAATGATATATAATTTGCCATAATTGACCTGGCGTTTAAGGATGCGCACGCGCAAAGCACACGCACGCGCACATTGACCAAAAGTCCATCGGCGCGCACGCGCACCTGGCACGTACGCGCGACATGCGCGACGTACTATCACTGTAGAAATCGCTGGAGGTGATTTTTGGGCTGTTTTTAACCCAGTTTTTGGCCCAGAAAACACATATTAGAGGCTACAGAGTGGGGGAATCATTAATTCAACACACAACTTCTTATTCACTCACCATTATTCTTAATTTTAGGTTTTAGATGTAGATTCTAGAGAGGGAGACTCTCTCCTCTCTCTAGGTTTTAGGATTTAGGATTTAGGATTTCTTCTTTCAAATTCTTCTCAGTTCCAGGTTCAATGTTCCTTTAATTTATTAATACAAAGAGTATTTTTCAATTTAATCTTATTATTTGTTTAATTGCTTCCATTTAATTTTAATTGCCATGTTCCCTTTTCACTTCTTTTATGATTTATGAAAATGGCATTCATGTTAACCAGGTATATCTCAACTTGAGTTTGGAGTTGTTTAATATTTGGAGACCCTTGAGTTGGAAGACTCCAGAGTTAAATAATAATTGGAGTTTGTTGGCTAGCTCTCTAGTTGCAACGCTAATCCTTCCCAAGGGAGAGGATTAGGACTTGTGAATAGAAGTAGGCTCTTAACTTGACTTTTCTTTATTCGTTGAGGGTTTACCAAGTAGAAACAACTACCTATTATTATTAATCTTGGGAAATCCAACAAGGATAGAACTTCCAATTAATCTTCTCCTAGTCAAGGCTTTTTAAATTAATTACATAAACCTCTCGTTTATTTTCATTGCTTTAATTTATAGTTAATAATTTTATCATTCATCACTCTAAAAATTCTTGGAAAAACCCATAACTAATAACATACCTCCCTGCAATTCCTTGAGAGACGACCCGAGGTTTAAATACTTAGGTTTTAATTTTATTGGGTTTGCTTTAGTGAAAAAAACAAGTTTTTGTATGAAAGGATTCTTGTTGGTTTAGAAACTATACTAGCAACGTGATTATTTTTGTGAATTCTTTACTAGCAATAATCCGTTCGTCAGTCTCAAAAGAGGTAAAAGGGATGGTGATATTCAGCTGACTAAAAAAGTAGTCATAAGCATAGAAAAAGGGCTGTTCTCCCTGAGTTAAGGAAGGAAAACTAACCCTCTCCTCAGGGTCAGGCAACACCAACTCATAATTCTTCTCCTCGTCCCTATCACTACAAATCCTATGGAACCTCTTAAGACTTACACAGTACTCGGGATCAGCTACGGTCACACACATTAAAACGATCAAATCCAGCCAATCAGTCATACCAGCAGGAACTTTCCAAGACATCTCGACAATATTTTTTCATGAAGATATAGGCCAACTATCCCTACAGTAAGAAAAAGAAAAAACGGTCACTACCAAACAACTCGGACAATAAGAAAATGCCAAAAGAATCAATCAGCAAGGGTCAGATATGGCAACAAAAGGGAAAACCCATGACTAGCAGAAAGTGGAGGACCAACACTAAAGTCCAGGGGCACCCTTTGGAGGCAAAAACAGAGCAAGAATCCAAAAAAAGGAACTAGACGCCAAATCTATGCCCTAACCAACCCTAACCCTCTCAATACAAGAAAGATCAACCATTTTAAGCAAGACAAACGGAAAAGACCATAATTAGGGAAACAGACCACCAGAGAATCATCAAGAAAGTTTCAACCTTTTCTATCAATAGTTCAACAAAGACCAAAACTTCGTACAAAGAGAAAGCATGCAAGAAGCGATAAGAATAGTAAACATATAAAAGCAGAAAGTATATAAGCACTGATGCACCACTATTTTGGGGTACATCTTGTGCTTAATTGAGTGGATTTTATCCACTAATCTCACACTTATTCATTGAATTTGCATGTTTTACATTTTCCTTCCTGATTTTGTGCTATGATTGAAAACATGCTTCTTTGGTCTTAATTTGGCTATGTTTAATCCTCTCTTATTACTATCCGATGCCTTGATTTATGCGTTAAGTGTTTTTAGGCTTTATAGGGCAGGAATGGCTTAGAGGATGGAAAGGAAGCTTGCAAAAATAGAAGGAACACAAGGAAATAAAGAAGCTGACCAGCGAGGAGCGGCGCGGGCGCGCACCTGGCGCGCAGGCACACATCGGCATAACCACACATCGATGCGCACGCGCACCTGGTGCGGATGTGCATCAAGCAAAAAGCACAATCGACGCGCGCGTGCACCTGGCGCGCACGCGTGACATGCGCGACCTGCAGAAATCGCTGCGGGCGATTTTGGGCCAGTTTTTGACCCAATTTTCGGCCCAGAAAACACAGATGAGAGGCTACAGAGTAGGAGAATCCATTCATTTAACACACACAACTTCTCATTCACAATTTTTAGGTTTTAGATGTAGTTCTCTAGAGAGAGAGGCTCTCTCCTCTCTCTTAGGTTTTAGGATTAGGATTTCTTCTTCTTCTCAATTCCAGGTTCAATATTCTTTTAATTTAGTTTCTCTTTTATTTTTTTATAAACTCCATGTTAGATTTGATTTATTTATTTAATGCAATTTGAGGTATTTCATATTTATGATTTTAATTTAGCTTTTTACATTCTTAGCTTGTGTTGAGTAATTGGAGACACTTGAGTTATCAAACTCCTTGTTGATTGAAAATTGGAATTCTTTGCTGATTGATTTGAATTCCCCTAACTCTAGTCTTTTCTTAGGAATTGACTAGGACCTGAGGAATCAAATTGATATATCCACTTAACATACCTTCAAAGTTAGAGGTTGACCAAGTGGGAGCAAAAGCCAATTCTCATCACAATTGATAATGATAACTAGGATAGGACAACCCATTTTTATACCTTGCAAGGGTTTTCATGATAATTAGTTTACTTCCTTGTCATTTACATTCATTGTTCAAACACTTCAAAAATTCAAAAAGATACTTTTCTCATAACCAATAATAACACACCTCCCTGTAATTCCTTGAGAGACAACCCGAGGTTTGAATACTACGGTTATCAATTTTATTAGGAGTTTGTTACTTGTGACAACCATGTTTTTGTACGAAAGGATTTTTGTTTTTTTAGAAGCTATACTTTCAACGAGAGCTTTTATTTGTAAAATTCTTGACTGCGCGAGAATTTCCGATCGTCAAAATGGTGCCGTTGCCGGGGAGTTGGAACAGTGTGCTAATTTATTGGTTGGAATTTATTTATTTACATTTTATTTTATTTTGCTACTATGAGTTGTATGTTTCTTTCATTGAATGAAGCGTTCGCTACCTGATCCGAGCTTACCCGCATTTGACCCTGAAATTGAAAGAACTATTTCACGTATAAGGCAAGCTCAGCGTCGGTTAGTCCTATCTGAGGACAAATCTGAAACATCATTTAAGGAAGAAACAAGCCCCCTTTCTACTGATTTGGTTGAATTACGCACAGAGAACATGGCAGCTCCCAGGAGGATTACTCTCCAGGAAGCAGGAGCTCCGGACTTCACACTACCACCTTTCCAAGCGCGTCATCCAAATCTGGGTGCAGATATTGAACTGAAGACTGCACTAATCAATCTACTGCCGAATTTTCATGGCTTACCTGCCCAAGAGCCTCTCAAGCATCTCATAGATTTTCAAACATCCTGTTCTACTGTCAGGCGTAATGGTGCAACTGAGACTTCTATTCTGCTGGCCACCTGTCCGTTTTCTCTTGAGGGAAAGGCGAGGGAGTGGTATTACACTTAACCTGAAGCAGTTGTTACTAACTTGGACACACTTAGAAGAGAATTCCTAGAAAAATACTTTCCAACTAAAGTTACTGATAGACTGAGGAAAGAAATTTCAATGATTATTCAAGGCGAATCAGAGACTCTTTACGAGTATTGGGAGCGCTTCAACAATCTCCTAGACACGTGCCCCCACCACATGATTGACAAGTTGGTGTTGATCGGCTACATCACATAAGGCATGAAACCTCAGGACAAGACTACATTAGATGGTGCGAGCAATGGTTCTCTGAAAAAGTACAAGACCACAGATGAAGCATCGCAACTGATTGCCGACTTGGTTGAGTCTGCTCGGAATCACACAACTTCTCATTCACAATTTTTAGGTTTAGATGTAGGTTCTAGAGAGAGAGGCTCTCTCCTCTCTCTTATGTTTTAGGATTAGGATTTCTCTTCTACTTTTAATTCTTCTAGTACTCTAGTTTATTGATTTTCCCTTGTTGATTATTTGATGTTGCTACTTGGTTTATGAATTCTCATGTTAGATTTGATTTCTTTATTTAATGCAATTTGAGGTATTTCATATTTATGATTTTAATTTAGCTTTTTACATTCTTAGCTTGTGTTGAGTAATTGGAGACACTTGAATTATCAAACTCCTTGTTGATTGAAAATTGGAATTCTTTGCTGATTGATTTGAATTCCCCTAACTCTAGTCTTTTCTTAGGAATTGACTAGGACTTGAGGAATCAAATTGATTTATCCACTTAACATACCTTCATAGTTAGAGGTTGACCATATGGGAGTAAAAGCCAATTCTCATCACAATTGATAAGGATAACTAGGATAGGATTACCAGTTCTTATACCTTGTAAGGGTTTTCATGATAATTAGTTTACTTCCTTGTCATTTACATTCCTTGTTCAAACCCTTCAAAAACCCAAAAAGATACTTTTCTCATAACCAATAATAACACACCTCCCTGCAATTCCTTGAGAGACGACCCGAGGTTTGAATACTTCGGTTATCAATTTTATTAGGGGTTTGTTACTTGTGACAACCAAGTTTCTGTACGAAAGAATTTTTGTTGGTTTAGAAGCTATACTTTCAACGAGAGCTTTTATTTGAAAAATTCTAGACCACGTGAGAATTTCCGATGGTCAAGCACCAACCAGCAAGATGAGAACTAACGGTGGAGGCGTAGCGAAGAGGCGCGAACGATCCGATAAAAGCACCAAAGCTTCAAAGAAGAAAAAGCTTGGGGTAAAACTGTGGCAAAATGGTGATCTTTCCCAGGAAGAAACGAAAGTAGAAGGAACAGAACGAAGGAGGCTTCCTCTTTTAGGCGAAAGCAAAGGACGAATGAAGAAGAAGGTTTTCACGGAGCAAATAAAACGAATGAAAGAAAAGAAAACTGAAAAGCAAGAACCTTTTTTTTCAATTTTCAAAATAAAACACAAAAAGGGAAAAAGAAATGGCAAAGGGAAATTAAGTGAACCTTTAAAGCCCTCACACATTCCCAAGAAAGTGCAATGGGCGCTACAATTAAAAACGCTCTGCATTCAAATAAGCAATCCCAACAGGAGTTATACAAGAGATCGACCAAAAGGAAAATGCTCGCGCATAACTTCCTCAAAGGGGTCAAAGTCTAAAGACACGACCTTAAGGGAAAGATCGAGCTCGAGCAGGGACACTGTTCATACCATGGGTCGAGCTAGGCGAATCGACATGAATAAAGACAGAAACGACCGACCTCTTTCTAAAGAGCTCGGCCAAAATCACCATAGAGGCCCAAACAAGCCCAAACAGAAGGACGCAACCCACTCTAATGGCGGCTAAGCCTAAAAAGATAAAGCGGCTGGCTTAAAAGATAAGATGACTTCACTCAGAGATAAGATAAGATAACTAACTTATCTCAAGAAAGGTCACTCCACACTACTATAAATACACTGGAGCACCCTGGTATAACTCATACTCTGATTCTACACAAAATCCTGCCTAAAGCACGTGCTAACTTAAGCATCGGAGTCTTTTGCAGGTACCACCACCCTCTGGTGATCAAGGATCAACAACATCTCCAACTCTACCATATTAGACACAGCAACGCCGACCAATACAGAAGATCTCGTCCGAGATCAACCTTCAGTTTCAGGTAACCCTCGGAACACTATGTAGATAGGTCTTCCAATAATGTTGAAAGTGAAGTGAGCATAATACTGGTCAATGAAGAAGGAACTCAAACAGAAATTTCCTTGACATTTGAGTTTCCTGCTTCCAACAACCAGGTAGAGTACGAAGCCTTGATTGTAGGACTAAAACTGGCCAAAGAAGTTGGGGCGACTAAAGTAATAGTCTCCAGTGACTCTCAGATAGTAACCTCAGAAATCAATGGAGAGTACCAAGCGAAGGATCCTAATATGAAGATATACCTAGAAAAAAATGGTTGAGCATCTTCAACAATTCAGTGATACTGAGGTCCGACACATAACTTGGGAACTTAATAGCAGAGCAGACGCTCTTTCTAAATTGGCAAGTACCAAACCAGGGGAAAATAACAGAAGTCTAATACAAGAAACCCTCAAGGAGCCCTCCGTTATCAAGGTAGATAACAAATCAGACGTTCTGCCTATTTCTGGTTTAAACGTTATATAGATGACTCCCTTTATCGAATATTTAAAATTCAACATCCTTTCCGAGGAACAGAAAGAAGCCAAGAGAATTTGGAGGGAAGCCAAGAGAATTTGAAGGGAAGCACAGAACTACAATTTGGTACAGAATGTACTTTATAGAAGGGGAGTATCCACACCTTTGTTGAAATGTGTTCTGACTTGTAGAACTGAAGAAGTCTTGGAGGAAGTACATAATGGCATCTGTGGAAACCGTCTCAAAGCCCGATCTCTAGCTAGAAAGGCGATCTGAGCTGGATTCTTCTGGCCGACCTTACAAAAGGACGTGACCGACTTTGTCAAGAAGTGTCCGCCTTTCCAGATGCATGCCAATTTCCATATTGCTCCTTTTGAAGAGCTCATTAGCGTAACCGCTCCATGGCCTTTTGTGAAATGGGGGGTTGGACCTACTTGGACATTTTCCCCAAGCCCCTAGATAGGTTAAGTACCTAATTATGGGAGTGGATTACTTTACTAAGTAGATAGAAGCAAAACCACTAGCTACTATCATAGCTTAGAGAAGTAAAAAATTCCTGTACAAGAATATCATTACTCGGTTTGGAGTTCCTCACTCCATTACCATAGATAATGGCACACAATTCACCGACTCTACATTTAGGAATTTAGTAGCAAGTATGAAGATCAAGCACCAGTTAACATCGGTAGAACATCACTAAGCTAATGGACAAGATGAAGCAGCCAATAAAGTCATATTAACTGGGTTAAAGAAAAGGCTGCAGGATGCAAAGGGACCTTGGGCAGAAGAGCTCCCACAAGTACTATGGGCTTACCGAACAATACCTCATTCCACAACTGGAGAAACACTCTTCCGACTTGTATACGGAGTAGAAGCCATGATCCCAGTAAAGATCAATGAACAAAGTCCAATGGTAAGATTTTATGATGAAGTCAGGAATGTTCAAGCCCAAAAAGAAGAACTTGAACTTCTCCCAGAAGTCCGAGAACAAGTCCAGATAAGAGAAGCAGCACTGAAGCAAAAGACGTCGGCCAGATACAATAAAAAAGTCGTATGAAGAAACTTCCCTACAAACGACCTGGACCTGATAAGAAATGATATCGGGGTAAACAAGTCGGGCAAAGGAAAACTCGCTGAAAACTATAGGGGACCTTACAAGATCTCTAAAGTCTTAGGAAAAGGTTATTACAAAGTGTCTGACTTGAGTAGAGCCGAACTCCCAAGATTGTGGCACGCATGTAACTTGAAAAGATATTATAGCTAAAAGCACACCTCGTTCCCTGATGTACTCTTTTTTCCGACTTCAAGGTTTTTTTCCCGAGAAGGGGTTTCCTAAAGGTGGTTTTAACAAGGCATCAAAGCGGAGACTAGGGGCAAAAAAGTTATCCCCTGGTAGAAAAGAATTTTTGTAAATTACACTTCATCAATAATAATGTCTCTTTCTATTTACTCCATTACAATTTTCTATGATACGCATTGACTTATGCTAGAAAAAGCGCAAAAATCTGTTGCCCGACCTACATGGTCGGCAAGATAAAGTGACGACGTACAAGTCGGTGTAAAGAGGTTACAAATGACGATCATATAAACTTGGAATAAAACGATTTACAAGTCGGAAAGCGTTTGAGCATAACAAAATGCATCGCAAAAATAACCTAAGTTACAAAAACGATTTAATAACTAAACAAATTGGGCGTTCACACTAAATAATGGAAAACAAAAACCTTTCTTTAAAAACCTAAGGTAAAGGTTAATTATTAAAGGCTTTCATAAAAAGCCTCACAAACAGCTCAACAGTAGATGAGTTATCTGATATGCAAGCAGGAATATTAAAAATCTTAAGACAAAAGGAAAACTCACAAATACGGAAACCTTTTTAAAGGAAATTATAACTACCCATAGCAAAAAAGTTGTTGAAATCCTATCAAAAAGGACTAATATCCACAAACAACAGCCAAAAACAAAAGTTGTTAGGGTCCTTCATAAAGGACCAGAGTCAACAAAAGCGCATAACATTACAAAAAACATAAAGAAGTGTTCATAAAAATGTCCCACAAACCGGGGATCAACCAAAGTGCTAAATAGGGCCAATAAGAGGATTTTGATCATTAACAGAAGAGTCAGGTTCAATGGACGAAGTCGAAAGGACCTCCTCGGTTGGAGCGACCTCTAGATGAGAGGAAAAAGTCGGAAGGTTCTCCTCGGAGGCGAAAACTTCTTGGGGAGGAGACTCAACAAAACGTTGTCCAGAAGTTTTGAGCTCGGACTTGGTAGGATGGCAAGGAGGAGAGATGATCCTCCCGTCGATCACAATCTTGTCGGGATGAAGAGGGGACAAGTCCAAGTCGGGAGCAATAACCTGAACTTGTTTCTTTAAAATTTCAAAGACCTCTTCAGTACCCTTAGCGACTGACTCCTCCAAGTCAACATAATCCTCCCCGAGCTGCTCCAACTTCTCCTTCAACTCCAAGTTTTCCCCAAAAATTCTGAAATAATTCTCCTCAGCCTTCTTCAGCAACCCTTCGGCCAAAGCACAGGAAGCCGCAGATTGCCTTTACCGATCACGAGCTTTAAAGAGCTTTGCTACTAGGTTTACCTTCTCCTCCTCTAAGCCCTTCTTGGGCTCCCGGAGCATGGCCACCTTGGCCTGAAGGGCCTCTAAAGAATGCTGAGTAGCATTCAGAGGAGTTATCTCTAACTCTTTTAGCAAGGTAAAGCATACTCTAGCAGTTTGGATCCCCCCTCGAATAAGGACTTAGAGGTGATTTTTGATAGAAGCATCATCCATATCAATAAAGCTATGAGGAAGGATGTGCTTGATTAGCGGATAATTTATACGCTTTTTGGCATTGTTTTTAGGTAGTTTTTAGTAAGATCTAGCTACTTTTAGGGACGTTTTTTTTAGTTTTTATGCAAAATTCACAATTCTGGACTTTACTATGAGTTTGTGTGTTTATTTGTGATTTCAGGTATTTTCTGGTTGAAATTGAGGGACCTGAGCAAAAATCTGATAGGAGGCTGAAAAAGGACTACAGATGCTGTTGGATTCTGACCTCCCTGCACTCGAAATGGATTTTCTAGAGCTACAGAACTCCAAATGGCGCGCTTTCATTTGCGTTGGAAATTAGACATCCAGGACTTTCTAGAAATATATAATAGTTCATACTTTATTCAAGTTTAGACTACGCAAACTGGCGTTCAACGCCAGTTCCATGCTGCATTCTGGAGTAAAACGACAGAAACACGTTACAAACCAGAGTTAAATGCCAAAAATACATTACAACTTGGCATTTAACCCCAAGAGAAGCCTCTGCACGTGTAAAGCTTAAGCTCAGCCCAAGCACACACCAAAGTGGGCCCCGGAAGTGGATTTCTGCACTAAGACTTATTTCTGTAAACCCTAGTAACTAGTCTAGTATAAATAGGACTTTTTACTATTGTATTTTCAACTTTTAAATCAATCTTTGGACGAGCTTTTGGAACATCTTTGATTATTGTTAGTCCTTAGACATTGGGGGCTGGCCTCACGGCCATGCCTACCTTATTTTCACTTATGTATCTTCAATAGTGAAATTTCTACACACCATAGATTAAGGTGTGGAGCTCTGCTGTTCCTCGAGTATTAATGCAATTACTACTGTTTTCTATTCAATTCATGCTTATTCTCATTCTAAGATATTCATTCGCACTTCAACCTGATGAATGTGATGATTCGTGACACTCATCACTATTCTCACTTATGAACGCGTGCCTGATAAACACTTTTGTTCTACCTACAAAAGCTAGAGTGTGTATCTCTTGGATTCCTGACCCACGACGCATGGCTGCCTCGCCTGACAATCGAGCCTCCCATTCCGTGAGATCAGAGTCTCTGTGGTATAAGCTAGAATCCATTGGCAGCATTCTTGAGATCCGAAAAGTCTAAACCTTGTCTGTGGTATTCCGAGTAGGATCTGGGAAGGGATGACTGTGACGAGCTTCAAACTCGCAAGTGTTAGGCGTAGTGACAGACGCAAAAGGATAGTAAATCCTATTCCGACATGATCGAGAACCGACAGATGATTAGCCGTGCTGTGACAGCGCATTTGGACCATTTTCACTGAGAGGATGGGCAGTAGCCATTGACAACATGACGCCCTACATACAGCTTACCATAGAAAGGAGTAAGAATGATTGAATGAAAGCAGTAGGAAAGCAGAGATTCAGAAGGAACACAGTATCTTCATGTGCTTATCTGGAATTTTCACCAATGAATTACATAAGTATCTCTATCTCTATTTTATGCTTTATTTATCTTTATATTCGAAAACTATTATAACCATTTGAATCCGCCTGATTGAGATTTACAAGATGACCATAGCTTGCTTCATACCGACAATCTCCGTGGGATCGACCCTTACTCACATAAGGTTTATTACTTGGACGACCCAGTGCACTTGCTGGTTAGTTGTGCGAAATTGTGAAAAAGAGTTGAGATTACAATTGTGCGTACCAAATTATTGGCGCCATTGAGATCATAAACTTCGTGCACCAATGCTTCTCACAAAACTTCACCCCCATCAAATCCAACGTCATAAATATTGAAGGCGCTGGATTCTGAGGTCTTCCTCTTCTTAGAACTAGGTTTCGAGAAGGGAGGAACTTAAGGAGTAAGAACCAGAGAAGGAGAAGAAGGAGTAGGAGTAAGAGGGTTTACCGCCTTGAAATTAGAAGAGGTACCTAAGTCAGACTTGGATGGTGAAGGAGTACCCGACTTACCCCTATCTTGAAGCTGAGTAGCCTAAGCTCTGGCGTTCCTCTTAGCCTCCAGAACCTTTTGGTAAGCCTCGGAACCGCTTTTTATTTTTATACAAAAAGAATAATAGACGTCAACAAACAAGTAGGAAAAACCAATAGTTGTCTATAAAATAGTGGCAAAAACTACCTAATTCGGTACGAACATAACTCGGAGTCCCGAAAAGAAACCTTTTTGTGTCAAGGTTTGGAGCTTGTCCCCAAGCCTATCGGAAGAACTCGACTACAACCTCTTCTACCTCATTCAAGTCTATCAAATTATATTTCTCAACAGGGACTACCTTTATCCAGTACAATGGGAAACAGGGCTCATTACTTTCATTCAGAAAGAAGGGATGGTGACCCTCAATAGCACGGACTTTAAAATAGAAGTTTTTAAAATCATGAAACGACTCGTCAAAAATGAAAAAAACTTTCTGACCTTGGATAGCTTGGAAGGAAACCTACTGCTGGTTATTTTTATTCGAAGTAGTGTTGAAGGGTTTGGTGAGATGAAATAAAAAGAAAAATATCTTTAAAGAAGTCGGAAAATCAAGCTCGCGACTCACAAGCTGGTAGATCTTCAAAAAACCCCAAGAATTTGGGTGCAGCTGGGAAGGAGCAACTTTATAGTAGGACAAAACTTTAGTTTCAAAATTGGAAAAAGGAAATGTCACCCCAAGTCTGGTGAAAAGACAATCATAAATAAAAATAAAATTTAACTTCGAATTAGCAACTTGGCCAAAGCAAACTCAGTTTTCAGGGTCAGGGGCAACTAACTCATACTTCACCTCATCATCTTTAAAACTACAGAGCCTATGGTTTTTGCAAAACTCATCTACAAAAACACTATCTACCATAGGATCCACACAAAGAACCGAAGAGTCTATCCATCTCAACAGATCCTCAGGAACCCTTGAAGACATTTTTGAAACAGTTGAGCGAGACATTTAGAAAGATATACCTACATTATGGAAAAAAGAAGGTTTCACTAGCAATTATACGTAAAAGAAACCCCTTTCCACTGGGAAACACGAGGAAGTATTCTTGGAAAAATGATAATATGTTGGAAGCAGTCACAACAAAAATCATTTAGGAGCATCTTCACACACAAAGAAGACCATGGCAGTATCATAACAACAAAAATAAACTAACCAGCAAAGAAGTTAAAAAGAAATAGCTTCACCAACAAACAAAAACCTACCACCAAAGAGTCTACGTGCAAGCAAAGATCCTTCAAGGCGACAAAGAAATACTACACTACACAAGAAAGGCTAACCATTGAGGAAACCAAAAACAGCGAAAACGCTACGTAAACAGAAAGAAAAACTAACCTTTTTCCGAAGAAGGTGAAGAAGGTCAACAGCGTGGTAGAAGCAACAAACAAGTTTCCTCAAATTCTCTACGTTCTTCAAAGCTCTTCAGAGAAAGAACAAGATCCTAGAACAAAGGAGGTTTCAAGAGGGAAGGGTTGGAAAGAATGAAAGCGCGCAAGTATCACAGAAGATTCGGAGAGACGAAAAGGAAGAAAAAGAAAAGAGGAGGAGTATTTAAAAGACCCAAGGGACAAAAATGTAAAAAAACCCTCCTCATTAAATGACGTGATTACAAACGTAACCGCATCTTACGTGTCCAAAGGGAGAACCAATAGTTGCAACGGTTGACGTTCTGAAATCACGTCGGTTTTTTTTTACTTAAATGTAGAAACCGACCTGAAAGGTTCCGACTTCACACATACTTGAATCCGGCTTAAGCAAAAGATCGGACTCAAGTAGGGGGCACTATTCATACCTGGCCCAAAACATAAGCCAAGCCCAAAAGTAGAGAAAGCCCAAAACGCAGCTGTCCATAACCTATTTCTTCTCAGGTCAGACTGAAGTGTTGCATGGTAATCCCTTCACTCCAAATGAGTTATAACTAACCCCTTATATCTCTCACCCACTTCTAGAAGAGATATCTCAACAACACTAAGATAAAGGGATGGTTATCCACCACCAGAAGTAGAACTACTCCAATGGTAGTTATTGACTCATCCCCTATAAATACACTGATACTCTTCAGGTATACTTAAGTTTCAATACACATAAACCTGCTAAGACCCTTGATAACTTAGCCATTAGAGTGTTTTACAGGTACCCTCTTTCTCCTCATGAACAACTCGGACGGCAGTTGCTTGACACAGGACAAGTTGGGGATCACTTCACTAGGAGCTTGGACCTTACTTTCAAGTCCTAGCCCACTCAACATTTCAGGTAACTCTCAGAACAAGTTCCATATCATAAGAATTTAATTTTAATTTAGAAGATTGTCGGATATATGACTCAGATAATAGAAAAAATTTAAATTGGATTCAACGTCAGTATAAATAAAAAAAATTAAGTTCGATGAATCTGAAAACTGCTACTATGAATAAATATATTGAACTTGAAGACTATTTATATGAAAGATCTATGTAATGACAGACTGTTCTACGAAGTAAATACGATAAAAAAAATATAAAGGTAGTTATTATGAGTTTGTATATTGACAACGACATATCATTTTTTAGGGATATATAGGCAAGCATAAACCACTATAGGGATAACGTGGTTTATGCCTTTTAAGCATTTCATCAGAAACTGTTAGAGGGGTGTAGCAGTTTTTTCTCACATGCAACCAACGTAAACCATTACACCTCTACTGTGGTTTACGTCCAAATCATAATCCACCTTACCCCTATTGCGGTTTGAAATAGGAAAGATGCATTTGCGGCATTAATATATAGATGTTGTATTCTGGTAATATTAAAAAGCAAACAATTTATTTTGGTAACTTGCCCTATATAAACGTTTATTTTCTTGAGAATTAATTTCTTGAGATAGCTAAGTAATATGGAGTAACGCTAGATAGCCAAAATATTATAGATAATAAATAAATATATATGATCAATAATATTTAGAGATTGTAAATCACTCTCCTAATTTAATTAACACAATTAATTTCTTTCTATAACTATTTTCTCTCATTAATTACACAAAAGTCAATTCCAAATTTAATGTAAACAAAATCTCAAAAAATTCTCTTTTATTATTTTATTTATAATTCTACAATTTTTTTCTCAAATAAAAATTTTAAATTTTGATATTTTTAATCCTCTAAAAAATATCAAATTACCTCAATATATTTTATAAAAAAATAAAAGTATCTTAAATTTGATTAGTCTCTATTTATTAAAAATAAAAAACGTCTAAAACTATTAGATTTTATTGACCTGCAAAATAAAATAATAAATAATAAATTAGTACCAATTCATTGATTATAAAAATTATGTGTCTAAAATTATAGATGTTATTCCTATATGTACGGACACTGACACAGACACGGAACACGACACGACATGAGACACATTGACACGCGAATTTTAAAATATTACAAGATACGAGGACATGCATACATATAAAATATAAAGTATTTTTTAGATAAATCGTAATGATATTTTGATATTTTATTGATACTAATATATAAATTAATTTTTTAATAATTTTTAATCTCTTATTTTAATTATATAAAGTATTTAAAATATTTTTTGTAATAAATAATAATATATATTATTTCTAGATTTATTTTAAGAATGCATGTTAAGAATAAGATTGGACATGCTGACACGTGACAGTATTTTGGTGTGTCCAAGCGTGTCCGGAAAATTTTTTTTATCTTTTTATTAAGACATGGTTGGACACAACAGACACGTGCGTCGGACGAGTGTTGATGAATGTCATGTCTAAAATGTATCTAATATACGGACACGTTAACTTAGTGGAGTGTCCATGCTTCATAGTGTTATACATATAAAATTATGGATGTTAAATTAAAAAATTTTAACAACTATTATACAACTCATATTTTACATATACACTATTAAAAAATAAAATATAAAATATAAAATATAAACAAAAATTAAAAATTAAAATTTTAAAAATAATTATTAACTCATCATATTAAAATCAATAAATAAGCATACATATAAATATTAAATAAAAAATATTAAAATAATTAAAATTATGATCCATTAATAGTGCACATATGAGATAATTTGAAGAATACAATAAGATACATAATTTAAAATTTGATAATATTAATTATAAAAAATTATTAATTATGGACATCATATATATGAAATTATGAATGTTATGAGTACGAAATTATAGATGTTATTAATATGAAATTATGGATGTTATGTGTTATTTATGCAATAACTAAAAAATGATATTGTTTGAATGAAATAACTAATAAACATTAATTTAATGTTTAGATGTTAGTTGTATGTAATTACGAATGATATGTGTATTTATGAATAACATAATCAAAACTTATAAATGATATCTCATATCTCATCATATCTGTTGTGGTTTTTTATATTCTTAGAAATTAGTTGACTGTGAATAATCTTATTAGGTAAATTGATCTGTTCAAATTCTTTAATTACTTCTGATATAGACATTGTGTTAAGATCGAATTCAAATGCCATACTATTTAAAATGATAACTACGTTTGGTTGTGAATGTTTTTGGTCTATCCCAACCGAAATTAAATTCAAAAAGTTTCAATTGCATTAAACTCGTAATTTTTATTCTTGAATATCGAAGTTCGTGATTGTACTTCAAATATACTATAGTTGTGTTATTTTTCTTGAACGTAAAAGTCTGATATGTTACATAAATTGTCTCTAATGATAATAAAGTGATACAATAAATTAATGATTACGGCAATTATTACAATTAACGTCAATTAAAGACTATTATTATTATAATTCCTTATTATTATTATTAGTAGTCTTTATGACAATTACAATTATGAATATCAATTTATAAAAGAGAATATTAATATATGATTTGATTAATGTCTAATAATTAAGAATATATATTATTATAATTAATATAATTAATATGTGAGAACCATTAAGATTTAAGAGTATGATAAATAAAATGATAAAAGAATAAAATCAAAAAATCAAAATATAACTAATTTATTTAAATAAAGTATATTTAAAATTTTTTTAGCTAATTATAACTAAAATATTTTGATTTTTAAATTTTTTTCGTAATATGATACTAAAATTTTGATAATAATAAAATCCAGCATGCAAAAAATTGGAACCCCCGAAAACAAGAAACTTAAAATAGTCACGTTGTTGACATCTAATTAGGTTCCTTAAATATTTAGGAGTTCAATTTTTGATGGAATATACATAGGATATTCTAAAATTTAGCTATATTCTCTTCCAAAAGTAAAAAGTCTTAAGGAAAGGAATTTTCTAACTATTACTTGATATATAAAATTATAACTATGATTATTTTGTTAGTCTATGTAGATTTATTAAATTTTTAAGAGTAAATATTTAAATTAATTATAAAAAAATTTTACATTAGATATTGTATAGTTTTTAACAAATTTTTAATAATATTTATGTTACAAAAAATTTTAAATGAATCTTTAATAGTTGTTATCTTTCTAAAATAAAATATAATAATTCTAGAATATTTCATTCTATAATATTTAACAATTCACTTTTCATAAATACAAAAACAAATATTTGGATAATGTTTTTGTTCTTGTGTGGGTAGTTGGTCCTAAGGTATAGTTCACCCGGCTTAATGTATGAACTCGTTTTTTCTGGGACTGGATGAAGTACACGTCTTCTAAAAACAGCGGTGGTAGACACTTATAAAGGCACTTAAACGCTTAACTTAAAAAGAGTATAATACAGTAGAGATGATATTAAGAGTGAATAACGTACCTCTTTACGTAGATAAAGTTTTGTATTTAAAGAGTTGTGTTATAGGTTAGTGGACTTAATATTGAAGAGTTGTTGAAGATGTTAGCCTATTTATATAGTAACTGCTATTTAGTAATGTTTGACTTTATAAAATAAGCCTGTTAGGAGAGCAATGTAACAGTCTAATTTTTAGCACGTCATGATCGTACTAAAAATAAAGCGTTACTACTCTACTTTCTTTTTATTAGCTATTTAATATTGAGCCTTTAGTTTGATATCATATTTTAGTTTTATAGAAAATTTCAGAAAATTATTTTTAGTAATTAAAATCAGATATCAAAGTCTTTCAAATAATAATCACATATGACATAATTATTAATAATAAATGCTATACAAATGAATTTAATATAAAACTTGAATACAATACCTATCCCTCTAGATAAAATAAAAGCTAAAGCAACAAGGCGAGGGAACTCTATAAAAACAACAAGTATCACAAGTAAATCTATTAATCGTCTGCAGCTTCGTATTGGATTTTCGAACCTGTTACTGAAAGGGTGGAAGATTTTGGGGTGAGAACAAACCACATGTTCTCAGTAGAAAATGGGAATGCCGTAAAAATAATGAATTTAATGCAAATAATTATGTTAAACCTTTGGAAATACTTTTACTTTTCCTTTATATAATTAATTACTTTCTTTAATTTTCCAAACTTAAAACAAATCTCAATCCCAACCTCAGTTCTCAGTCACCTCAATACACCAACTAATAGCATAAAAAACAGAACAACACACAAATAAATTGCAATAAGACAAACAGCACAATCACAGAGAAACTAGATAAGCAAATACAATCAAATACAAATATGTAAACAACATGATGCATGTCTATTCCTAACGCAGGCCATGAGCTCATGTGTCAGTTGCGTACCCGCTCTCGATATTACCCGAGCACTAGTCCTAGATATGGCTTTTCAGATGCATACAGTGTGCTAATATAAGTCTTATGGCTATGCCGCATATAGTGTGACTTTCCATGTGCTTACATCTGGAAAACAGTTCTCAGTGTGTGGGCGTCCCTACTATACATTTGGCACTAAGGCCCAAACAAAGTTGCATATGCCCTTTTGTGGCACACAATTTCTTAAAGCTTTTACTTTATCCTTGTCATCTGTTCTCCTGTGGTAGAGACCCTTTTTAGTTAATATATATACTTTTAATCTTTGTTCTCTGCTCTCCTGTGGCAGATATTCCTTTTCTTAATAAACTGAGCTCAAATCATTACTTAAAACAAAATCTCTCCTTAAAAGATTGGATTTAAAACATTATACTTTTCTTAATAAATCGAATTTAAAATAGAATAAATCTTTTGTTAACTAAATAAATCTCAAATATATTAATTTTCCAAAACCAAATCTTTTAACATAACATTTCAAACAAAACCTTTTCAATTTCATACAAATTTCGGCAGCACCTTCCCTAAAATTCGGGTTTTGCTACCCTTTCGGATTCCCTCTTTCTCAACAAATCACCAATCCTTTTCATCAACAGTTATCATAACAATAGATTCTCAATAAACAACTCATCATAATGTCATCAAATGAACAATTCAATAGCAACCAACTTGACATAATCAACTAAAACCGAAATTTTCAGCAATTTTAAAATAAACAGAAAATCATAACAATCATCATCCTCAAACACAGCCACAAATCAATCTCAACAAAATTTCATCACATTCAATCATATTCACGATCACTAACAATTTTCATTTCGTCAATTTTCATCAATTAATTAAACAAGACATTTATAAATCATTTGCAGTTATTAACTAAATTTCAATGGCATTCATAAATTAAAACAATTAATTTTAAAATAAATTCTCTACTTATATATGAAATCAAAATCAACGAAAATTTTGGGAAAGCTTTTTAACCGAACTGTTGAAGAGAAAAATGTCAGTAATCATCTTTACCTTCTAGAACTTCAATTAGCCAAACTCAAGTGTTAGAGAAGTTACGTCACCGTCAACTTTCACTAATCAAAAGTGACGCTAACGTGTAGAGAAAGAGAATACAAACACTTTTATCTAATTAAATTTTTTATTGAAATTACGGATTTCAAGAAATTGGAGTTGAAAAATCATGATTTTTATGAAAGCTCATATTCTCTCACTCGGCCTTTTTTTTTTTCTTCTTGTCCGTGACAAGAATGAATGAATGGAAGGAGATAAGTGGATATTTTGGTTAATGAAAATTTGTGTTGTAAAACCTTATTAGGTGTCATGATTAATTAATAAAAGAAAGCATAGGTGTCATGATATATATGTATGTATGTATGTATGCACTAAGTCACATTAACACTTTTTTTCTTTGTAGATTCGATGGTGATAATAATGAATAATTAATATACTTATATATTTAATAAGTGAGTATTATATATATATATATATATATATATATTTGTACATAAGTCACGTCTTTTATTTTTTTTAGTGGCTTTGGCTAAATAAATTAAATGAAACAAAGATAATAATAATAATAATAATAATAATAATAATAATAATAATAATAATAATAATAATAATAATAATAATAATAATAACAAACTTAAATTTGTGTTTATTAAAATAATTTTTAATAAATAATTCAAATTACTAAAATAAATTATAATTAAATTAAACTTCAACAATCATAAATTTTTAATTAATTATTTTTGGTAAAAATCATTTTTTTAAAAATAAAATTTCAATAAATATAATGACACATAAATAATTAAATATTTAATTTTAATAAATCTGGGATTTTATATCCTATCTCACTTATAAGAATTTTT
Organism: Arachis stenosperma; assembly: GCF_014773155.1. Taxonomy (NCBI): domain Eukaryota; kingdom Viridiplantae; phylum Streptophyta; class Magnoliopsida; order Fabales; family Fabaceae; genus Arachis; species Arachis stenosperma. Next base: position 105,483,753 of record NC_080377.1, on the reverse strand, counting down.
GTCCTCGAAAATTAGGATATTACACAAAATATTACATATTTTCAACATTTTAATTTTTTAAAATACCTATTGGAAAAAGCAAACAATTTCAACTCATATCGATATATATACAATTTTAAATACTTGGGTTTTCACATGGCATAAAGATGATAAGGAAGAAGAGTGATTGCAAAGTAGGAGTTATAAGGTAGGCTTGATATCTCGGAGAAAGCGAATATCTCAGGGAATTCGACCAAACATATGCAGTTAAGATTGAATGAAAAACGCATATGAACAAGGAACAGGATTTGGAGAATACTTAGTTCACTTTTCTAAGAAAGGAACTTTAGACAAAACTTCAAAACAAACCTTGGAGAAATAGGATAGGTAATCGAGCAACCCCGAGACGCAACTTCTAACATTTTCGAAATCCAGGATTTGCATTAACTATTACTTCTATTTTGTCCTTGATAATCCATTAATGTTCTCGTATACACAAATCATCAAAATTAAGTTGGCCAGACCTAATACCATAAAAAATAGAACGGTCGACTAACAGCATTAATCAAGAGACGGTCATACATCTAAAATTCAAATTCTTGTCACTAGGACAAGTCCTATCGCATGACAGACACTCAGAGTATGCAGTAAAGCATAATCAGTCCATTCCCAAGGCTCTAACCGGAATGAACTACTCTGATACCATAATGTAACACCCTAATTTTTAGCATGTCATGATCGTACTAAAAATAAAAGGTTACTACTCTACTTTCTTTTTATTACCTATTTAATATTGAGCCTTTAGTTTGATATCCCGTTTCAGTTTTATAGAAAATTCCATAAAATTATTTTTAGTAATTAAAATCAGATATCAAAAGCCTTCAAATAATAATCACATAATTATTAAGAACAATAAATTCTATACAAATGAATTCAATATAAAACTTGAATACAATACCTATCCCTCTAGATAAAATAAAAGTTAAAGCAACAAGGGCGTGTGAACACTATAAAAACAACAGGTATCACAAAAAAATCTACTAATCGTCCGCAACTTCATACTGAATCTTCGAACCTGTCACTGAAAGGGTGGAAGTTTTTGGGGTGAGAACAAACCACACATTCTCAGTAGGGAATGAAAATACCGTAAAAGTAATGAATTTAATGCAAATAATTAACTTACTTAGTAAAACTATTTTGTTAAACCTTTGGAAATACGTTTTACTTTTACTTTATATAATTAATTACCTTCTTTAATTTTCCGAACTTAAAACAAATCTCAATCCCAACCTCAGTTTTCAGTCACCTCAATACACCAACTAATAGCACAAGAAACAGAACAACACACAAATAAATTGCAATAAGACAAACAACACAATCACAGAGAAACTAGATAAGCAAACACAATCAAATGTAAATATGTAAACAACATGATGCATGTCTATTCCTAACGCTGGCCATGAGCTCATGTGTCGGTTGCCTACCCGCTCCCGATATTATCCGGGCACGAGTTTCAGATATGGCTTTTCAGATGCATACAGTGTGCTTATATAAGTCTTACGGCTATGCCGCATACAGTGTGACTTTCCATGTGCTTACATCTGCAAAACAATTCTCAGTGTGTGGGTGTCCCTACTATACATTTGGCACTAAGGCCCAAACAAAGTCACATCTGCGCTTCTATGGCAGACAATTTCTTAAAGCTTTTACTTTATTCTTGTCATTTGCTCTCCTGTGGCAGAGTCGCTTTTTAGTTAATATATATACTTTTAATCTTTATTCTCTGCTATCCTGTGGCAGATATTCTTTTTATTAATAAACCGAGCTCAAATCATTACTTAAAACAAAATCTCTTCTTAAAAGATTGGATTTAAAACATTATACTTTTCTTAATAAATCAAATTTAAAATAGAATAAATCTTTTGTTAACTAAATAAATCTCGAATAATTTAATTTTCCAAAACCAAATCTTTTAAAATAGCATTTCAAAAAAATCTTTTCAATTTCATAAAAATTTCGGTAGTACCTCCTCTAAATCTCGGGTTATGCCACCCTTTCGGGTTCCCTCTTTCTTAATAAATCACTAGTCCTTTTCATCAGCAGTTATCATGACAATAGATTCTCAATAAACTACTCATCATAGTGTCATCAAATGAACAATTCAATAGCAACCAACTTGACATAATAAACTAAAATCGAAATTTCCAGCAATTCTAAAATAAATAGAAAACCAATAACAATCATCATCCTCAAACACAGCCACAAATCAATCTCAACATAATTTCATCACATTCAATCATATTCACAATCACTAACAATCTCCATTTCGTTAATTTTCATCAATTAATTAAACAAGATATTTATAAATCATTTGCAGTTATTAACTAAATTTCAATGGCATTCATAAATTAAAACAATTAATTTTAAAATA